>NW_026109246.1:0-64172 GCF_024516045.1 Bombus affinis
TAACGTTATGTAGAACAACGTTACAACGTATAACGTTATATACTATAACGATATAACGTATAACGTTATATACCATTACGATATAACGTATAACGTTGTATAGTATTACGATATAACGTATAAGGTTATGTAGTACACCGTTACAACGTATAACGTTATGTAGAACAACGTTACAACGTATAACGTTATATACTATAACGATATAATGTATAACGTTATATACCATTACGATATAACGTATAACGTTATGTAGTACACCATTACAACGTATAACGTTATATACTATAACGATATAACGTATAACGTTGTATAGTATTACGATATAACGTATAAGGTTATGTAGTACACCGTTACAACGTATAACGTTATGTAGAACAACGTTACAACGTATAACGTTATATACTATAACGATATAACGTATAACGTTATATACCATTACGATATAACGTATAACGTTGTATAGTATTACGATATAACGTATAAGGTTATGTAGTACACCGTTACAACGTATAACGTTATGTAGAACAACGTTACAACGTATAACGTTATATACTATAACGATATAACGTATAACGTTATATACCATTACGATATAACGTATAACGTTGTATAGTATTACGATATAACGTATAAGGTTATGTAGTACACCGTTACAACGTATAACGTTATGTAGAACAACGTTACAACGTATAACGTTATATACTATAACGATATAATGTATAACGTTATATACCATTACGATATAACGTATAACGTTATGTAGTACACCATTACAACGTATAACGTTATATACTATAACGATATAACGTATAACGTTGTATAGTATTACGATATAACGTATAAGGTTATGTAGTACACCGTTACAACGTATAACGTTATGTAGAACAACGTTACAACGTATAACGTTATATACTATAACGATATAACGTATAACGTTATATACCATTACGATATAACGTATAACGTTGTATAGTATTACGATATAACGTATAAGGTTATGTAGTACACCGTTACAACGTATAACGTTATGTAGAACAACGTTACAACGTATAACGTTATATACTATAACGATATAACGTATAACGTTATATACCATTACGATATAACGTATAACGTTATATACTTTTACAAAATAACGTATAACGTTATATACCTTAACGATATAACGTATAACGTTATATACTATAACGATATAACGTATAACGTTATATACTATAACGATATAACGTATAACGTTATATACTATTACAAAATAACGTATAACGTTCTGTACCATTACGGTATAACGTATAAGGTTGTATAGTATTACGATATAACGTATAACGTTATGTAGTACACCGTTACAACGTATAACGTTATGTAGTACAACGTTACAACGTATAACGTTGTATACTATAACGATATAACGTATAACGTTATATACCATTACGATATAACGTGTAACGTTATATACTATTACAAAATAACGTATAACGTTATATAATAATACAAAATAACGTATAACGTTATATAGCATTACGATATAACGTATAACGTAATGTAGTATACCGTTACAACGTATAGCGATATATACTATTACGATATAACGTATAACGTTATATACTATTACAAAATAACGTATAACGTTCTATACCATTACGATATAACGTATAACGTTATGTAGTACACCGTTACAACGTATAACGTTATGTAGAACAACGTTACAACGTATAACGTTATATACTATAACGATATAACGTATAACGTTATATACCATTACGATATAACGTATAACGTTATATATTATAACGATATAACGTATAACGTTATAAACTATAGCGATATAACGTATAACGTTATATAGTATTACAAAATAACGTATAACGTTATATACTATTACAAAATAACGTATAACGCTTTATAGCATTACGATATAACGTATAACGTTCTATACCATTACGATATAACGTATAACGTTGTATAGTATTACGATATAACGTATAACGTTATTTAGTACAGCGTTCGAACGTATAACGTTATGTAGAACAACGTTACAACGTATAACGTTATATACTATAACGATATAGCGTATAACGTTATATACCATTACGATATAACGTATAACGTTACATACCATTACGATATAACGTATAACGTTATATACTATTACAAAATAACGTATAACGTTATATACCTTAACGATATAACGTATAACGTTATGTACTATAACGATATAACGTATAATGTTATATACTATAGCGATATAACGTATAACGTTATATACTATAACGATATAACGTATGACGTTATATACTATTACAAAATAACGTATAACGTTATATACTATTACAAAATTACGTATAACGTTCTATACCATTACGGTATAAAGTATAACGTTGTATAGTAATACGATATAACGTATAACGTTATGTAGTACACCGTTACAACGTATAACGTTTTGTAGTACAACGTTACAACGTATAACGTTATATACTATAACGATATAACGCATAACGTTATATACTATTTCAAAGTTACGTATAACGTTCTATACCATTACGGTATAACGTATAACGTTGTATAGTATTACGATATAACGTATAACGTTATGTAGGACACCGTTACAACGTATAACGTTATGTAGTACAACGTTACAACGTATAACGTTATATACTATAACGATATAACGCATAACGTTATATACCATAACGATATAACGTATAACGTTATATACTATAACGATATAACGTATAACGTTATATACCATTAGGATATAACGTATAACGTTGTATAGTATTACGATATAACGTATAACGTTATGTAGTACACCGTTACAACGTATACGTTATGTAGTACAACGTTACAACGTATAACGCTATATACTATAACGATATAATGTATAACGTTATATACCATTACGATATAACGTATAACGTTATATACTATTACAAAATAACGTATAACGTTATATAGCATTACGATATAACGTATAACGTTATGTAGTATACCGTTACAACGTATAGCGTTATATACTATTACGATATAGCGAATAACGTTGTATACTATTACGATATAACTTATAACGTTATGTAGTACACCGTTACAACGTATAACGTTATGTAGTACAACGTTACAACGTATAACGCTATATACTATAACGATATAAAGTATAACGTTATATACCATTACGATATAACGTATAACGTTATATACTATTACAAAATAACGTATAACGTTATATACTAGTCCAAAATAACGTATAACGTTATATAGCATTACGATATAACGTATAACGTTGTATACTATTATCATATAACGTATAACGCTATGTAGTATACCGTTACAACGTATAACGTTGTATACTATTACGATATAACGTATAACGTTAGATCCTATTGCTATATAACGTATAACGTCGTATACTATTACGATGTAACGCATAACGTTATATACCATAACGACATAACGTATAACGTTATATACTATAACGATATAACGTATAACGTTATATACTATAACGATATAACGTATAACGTTATATACTATAACGATATAACGTATAACGTTATATACTATTACGATATAACGTATAACATTAGATCCTATTGCTATATAACGTATAACGTTATATACTATTACAAAATAACGTATAACGTTATATACTATTACAAAATAACGTATAAAGTTATATAGCATTACGATATAACGTATAACGTTGTATTCTATTACGTTACAACATATAACGTTATGTAGTACACCATTACAACGTATAACGTTATATACTATAACGATATAACGTATAACGTTGTATAGTATTACGATATAACGTATAAGGTTATGTAGTACACCATTACAACGTATAACGTTATGTAGAACAACGTTACAACGTATAACGTTATATACTATAACGATATAACGTATAACGTTATATACCATTACGATATAACGTATGACGTTGTATAGTATTACGATATAACGTATAAGGTTATGTAGTACACCGTTACAACGTATAACGCTATGTAGAACAACGTTACAACGTATAACGTTATATACTATAACGATATAACGTATAACGTTATATACCATTACGATATAACGTATAACGTTATATACCATTACGATATAACGTATAACGTTATATACTATTACAAAATAACGTATAACGTTCTATACCATTACGGTATAACGTATAAGGTTGTATAGTATTACGATATAACGTATAACGTTATGTAGAACAACGTTACAACGTATAACGTTATATACTATAACGATATAACGTATAACGTTATATACCATTACGATATAACGTATGACGTTGTATAGTATTACGATATAACATATAAGGTTATGTAGTACACCGTTACAACGTATAACGTTATGTAGAACAACGTTACAACGTATAACGTTATATACTAT
Organism: Bombus affinis; assembly: GCF_024516045.1. Taxonomy (NCBI): domain Eukaryota; kingdom Metazoa; phylum Arthropoda; class Insecta; order Hymenoptera; family Apidae; genus Bombus; species Bombus affinis. Next base: position 4,396 of record NW_026109246.1, read on the forward strand.
AACGATATAACGTATAACGTTATATACCATTACGATATAACGTGTAACGTTATATACTATTACAGAATAACGTATAACGTTATATAATAATACAAAATAACGTATAACGTTCTATACCATTACGATATAACGTATAACGTTATGTAGTACACCGTTACAACGTATAACGTTATGTAGAACAACGTTACAACGTATAACGTTATATACTATTACGATATAACGTATAAAGTTATATACTATTACAAAATAACGTATAACGTTCTATACCATTACGATATAACGTATAACGTTATGTAGTACACCGTTACAACGTATAACGTTATGTAGAACAACGTTACAACGTATAACGTTATATACTATAACGAGATAACGTATAACGTTATATACTATAACGATATAACGTATGACGTTATATACTATTACAAAATAACGTATAACGTTATATACTATTACAAAATTACGTATAACGTACTATACCATTACGGTATAAATTATAACGTTGTATAGTATTACGATATAACGTATAACGTTATGTAGTACACCGTTACAACGTATAACGTTTTGTAGTACAACGTTACAACGTATAACGTTATATACTATAACGATATAACGCATAACGTTATATACTATAACGATATAACGCATAATGTTATATACTATTACAAAATTACGTATAACGTTCTATACCATTACGGTATAACGTATAACGTTGTATAGTATTACGATATAACGTATAACGTTATGTAGTACACCGTTACGACGTATAACGTTATGTAGTACAACGTTACAACGTATAACGTTATATACTATAACGATATAACGCATAACGTTATATACCATAACGATATAACGTATAACGTTGTATACTATAACGATATAACGTATAACGTTATATACCATTAGGATATAACGTATAACGTTGTATAGTATTACGATATAACGTATAACGTTATGTAGTACACCGTTACAACGTATACGTTATGTAGTACAACGTTACAACGTATAACGCTATATACTATAACGATATAATGTATAACGTTATATACCATTACGATATAACGTATAACGTTATATACTATTACAAAATAACGTATAACGTTATATAGCATTACGATATAACGTATAACGTTATGTAGTATACCGTTACAACGTATAGCGTTATATACTATTACGATATAGCGAATAACGTTGTATACTATTACGATATAACTTATAACGTTATGTAGTACACCGTTACAACGTATAACGTTATGTAGTACAACGTTACAACGTATAACGCTATATACTATAACGATATAAAGTATAACGTTATATACCATTACGATATAACGTATAACGTTATATACTATTACAAAATAACGTATAACGTTATATACTATTACAAAATAACGTATAACGTTATATACTATTCCAAAATAACGTATAACGTTATATAGCATTACGATATAACGTATAACGTTGTATACTATTATCATATAACGTATAACGCTATGTAGTATACCGTTACAACGTATAACGTTGTATACTATTACGATGTAACGCATAACGTTATATACCATAACGACATAACGTATAACGTTATATACTATAACGATATAACGTATAACGTTATATACTATAACGATATAACGTATAACGTTATATACTATAACGATATAACGTATAACGTTATATACTATTACGATATAGCGTATAACATTAGATCCTATTGCTATATAACGTATAACGTTATATACTATTACAAAATAACGTATAACGTTATATACTATTACAAAATAACGTATAACGTTATATAGCATTACGATATAACGTATAACGTTGTATTCTATTACGTTACAACATATAACGTTATGTAGTACACCATTACAACGTATAACGTTATATACTATAACGATATAACGTATAACGTTGTATAGTATTACGATATAACGTATAAGGTTATGTAGTACACCTTTACAACGTATAACGTTATGTAGAACAACGTTACAACGTATAACGTTATATACTATAACGATATAACGTATAACGTTATATACCATTACGATATAACGTATGACGTTGTATAGTATTACGATATAACGTATAAGGTTATGTAGTACACCGTTACAACGTATAACGCTATGTAGAACAACGTTACAACGTATAACGTTATATACTATAACGATATAACGTATAACGTTATATACCATTACGATATAACGTATAACGTTATATACCATTACGATATAACGTATAACGTTATATACTATTACAAAATAACGTATAACGTTCTATACCATTACGGTATAACGTATAAGGTTGTATAGTATTACGATATAACGTATAACGTTATGTAGAACAACGTTACAACGTATAACGTTATATACTATAACGATATAACGTATAACGTTATATACCATTACGATATAACGTATGACGTTGTATAGTATTACGATATAACGTATAAGGTTATGTAGTACACCGTTACAACGTATAACGTTATGTAGAACAACGTTACAACGTATAACGTTATATACTATATCGATATAACGTATAACGTTATATACCATTACGATATAACGTGTAACGTTATATACTATTACAGAATAACGTATAACGTTATATAATAATACAAAGTAACGTATAACGTTATATAGCATTACGATATAACGTATAACGTTATGTAGTATACCGTTACAACGTATAACGATATATACTATTACGATATAACGTATAACGTTATATACTATTACAAAATAACGTATAACGTTCTATACCATTACGATATAACGTATAACGTTATGTAGTAGACCGTTACAAAGTATAACGTTATGTAGAACAACGTTACAACGTATAACGTTATATACTATAACGATATAACGTATAACGTTATATACTATAACGATATAACGTATAACGTTATATACCATTACGATATAACGTATAACGTTATATACCATTACGATATAAGGTATAACGTTATATACCATTACGATATAACGTATAACGTTATATACTATTACAAAATAACGTATAACGTTTTATACCTTAACGATATAACGTATAACGTTATATACTATAACGATATAACGTATAACGTTATAAACTATAGCGATATAACGTATAACGTTATGTAGTATTACAAAATAACGTATAACGTATATACTATTACAAAATAACGTATAACGTTATATTCCTTAACGATATAACGTATAACGTTATATACTATAACGATATAACGTATAACGTTATATACTATTACAAAATAACGTATAACGTTCTATACCATTACGGTATAACGTATAAGGTTGTATAGTATTACGATATAACGTATAACGTTATGTAGTACACCGTTACAACGTATAATGTTATGTAGTACAACGTTACAACGTATAACGTTGTATACTATAACGATATAACGTATAACGTTATATACCATCACGATATAACGTGTAACGTTATATACTATTACAAAATAACGTATAACGTTATATAATAATACAAAATAACGTATAACGTTATATATCATTACGATATAACGTATAACGTTATGTAGTATACCGTTACAACGTATAGCGATATATACTATTACGATATAACGTATAACGTTATATACTATTACAAAATAACGTATAACGTTCTATACCATTACGATATAACGTATAACGTTATGTAGTACACCGTTACAACGTATAACGTTATGTAGAACAACGTTACAACGTATAACGTTATATACTATAACGATATAACGTATAACGTTATATACCATTACGATATAACGTATAACGTTATATACCATTACGATATAACGTATAACGTTATATACCATTACGATATAACGTATAACGTTATATACTATTACAAAATAACGTATAACATTATATACCTTAACGATATAACGTATAACGTTATATATTATAACGATATAACGTATAACGTTATAAACTATAGCGATATAACGTATAACGTTATATAGTATTACAAAATAACGTATAACGTTATATAGCATTACGATATAACGTATAACGTTATGTAGTATACCGTTACAACGTATAGCGTTATATACTATTACGATATAGCGAATAACGTTGTATACTATTACGATATAACTTATAACGTTATGTAGTACACCGTTACAACGTATAACGTTATGTAGTACAACGTTACAACGTATAACGCTATATACTATAACGATATAAAGTATAACGTTATATACCATTACGATATAACGTATAACGTTATATACTATTACAAAATAACGTAGAACGTTATATACTATTACAAAATAACGTATAACGTTATATACTATTCCAAAATAACGTATAACGTTATATAGCATTACGATATAACGTATAACGTTGTATACTATTATCATATAACGTATAACGCTATGTAGTATACCGTTACAACGTATAACCTTGTATAATATTACGATATAACGTATAACGTTAGATCCTATTGCTATATAACGTATAACGTCGTATACTATTACGATGTAACGCATAACGTTATATACCATAACGACATAACGTATAACGTTATATACTATAACGATATAACGTATAACGTTATATACTATAACGATATAACGTATAACGTTATATACTATAACGATATAACGTATAACGTTATATACTATTACGATATAACGTATAACATTAGATCCTATTGCTATATAACGTATAACGTTATATACTATTACAAAATAACGTATAACGTTATATACTATTACAAAATAACGTATAACGCTATATAGCATTACGATATAACGTATAACGTTGTATTCTACTACGTTACAACATATAACGTTATGTAGTACACCATTACAACGTATAACGTTATATACTATAACGATATAACGTATAACGTTGTATAGTATTACGATATAACGTATAAGGTTATGTAGTACACCTTTACAACGTATAACGTTATGTAGAACAACGTTACAACGTATAACGTTATATACTATAACGATATAACGTATAACGTTATATACCATTACGATATAACGTATGACGTTGTATAGTATTACGATATAACGTATAGGGTTATGTAGTACACCGTTACAACGTATAACGTTATGTAGAACAACGTTACAACGTATAACGTTATATACTATAACGATATAACGTATAACGTTATATACCATTACGATATAACGTATAACGTTATATACCATTACGATATAACGTACAACGTTATATACTATTACAAAATAACGTATAACGTTCTATACCATTACGGTATAACGTATAAGGTTGTATAGTATTACGATATAACGTATAACGTTATGTAGAACAACGTTACAACGTATAACGTTATATACTATAACGATATAACGTATAACGTTATATACCATTACGATATAACGTATGACGTTGTATAGTATTACGATATAACGTATAACGTTATATACCATTACGATATAACGTATGACGTTGTATAGTATTACGATATAACGTATAAGGTTATGTAGTACACCGTTACAACGTATAACGTTATGTAGAACAACGTTACAACGTATAACGTTATATACTATAACGATATAACGTATAACGTTATATACCATTACGATATAACGTGTAACGTTATATACTATTACAGAATAACGTATAACGTTATATAATAATACAAAATAACGTATAACGTTATATAGCATTACGATATAACGTATAACGTTATGTAGTATACCGTTACAACGTATAGCGATATATACTATTACGATATAACGTATAACGTTATATACTATTACAAAATAACGTATAACGTTCTATACCATTACGATATAACGTATAACGTTATGTAGTACACCGTTACAACGTATAACGTTATGTAGAACAACGTTACAACGTATAACGTTATATACTATAACGATATAACGTATAACGTTATATACTATAACGATATAACGTATAACGTTATATACCATTACGATATAACGTATAACGTTATATACCATTACGATATAACGTATAACGTTATATACCATTACGATATAACGTATAACGTTATATACTATTACAAAATAACGTATAAAGTTTTATACCTTAACTATATAACGTATAACGTTATATACTATAACGATATAACGTATAACGTTATAAACTATAGCGATATAACGTATAAGGTTATATAGTATTACAAAATAACGTATAACGTTATATACTATTACAAAATAACGTATAACGTTATATTCCTTAACGATATAACGTATAACGTTATATACTATGACGATATAACGTATAACGTTATATACTATAACGATATAACGTATAACGTTATATACTATTACAAAATAACGTATAACGTTCTATACCATTACGGTATAACGTATAAGATTGTATAGTATTACGATATAACGTATAACGTTATGTAGTACACCGTTACAACGTATAACGTTATGTAGTACAACGTTACAACGTATAACGTTGTATACTATAACGATATAACGTATAACGTTATATACCATTACGATATAACGTGTAACGTTATATACTATTGCAAAATAACGTATAACGTTATATAATAATACAAAATAACGTATAACGTTATATAGCATTACGATATAACGTATAACGTTATGTAGTATACCGTTACAACGTATAGCGATATATACTATTACGATATAACGTATAACGTTATATACTATTACAAAATAACGTATAACGTTCTATACAATTACGATATAACGTATAAGGTTATGTAGTACACCGTTACAACGTATAACGTTATGTAGAACAACGTTACAACGTATAACGTTATATACTATAACGATATAACGTATAACGTTATATACCATTACGATATAACGTGTAACGTTATATACTATTACAAAATAACGTATAACGTTATATAGCATTACGATATAACGTATAACGTTATGTAGTATACCGTTACAACGTATAGCGTTATATACTATTACGATGTAGCGAATAACGTTGTATACTATTACGATATAACTTATAACGTTATGTAGTACACCGTTACAACGTATACCGTTATGTAGTACAACGTTACAACGTATAACGCTATATACTATAACGATATATAGTATAACGTTATATACCATTACGATATAACGTATAACGTTATATACTATTACAAAATAACGTATAACGTTATATACTATTACAAAATAACGTATAACGTTATATACTATTCCAAAATAACGTATAACGTTATATAGCATTACGATATAACGTATAACGTTGTATACTATTATCATATAACGTATAACGCTATGTAGTATACCGTTACAACGTATAACGTTGTATACTGTTACGATATAACGTATAACGTTAGATCCTATTGCTATATAACGTATAACGTCGTATACTATTACGATATAACGCATAACGTTATATACCATATCGACATAACGTATAACGTTATATACTATAACGATATAACGTATAACGTTATATACTATAACGATATAACGTATAACGTTATATACTATAACGATATAACGTATAACGTTATATACTATTACGATATAACGTATAACGTTAGATCCTATTGCTATATAACGTATAACGTTATATACTATTACAAAATAACGTATAACGTTATATACTATTACAAAATAACGTATAACGTTATATAGCATTACGATATAACGTATAACGTTGTATTCTATTACGTTACAACATATAACGTTATGTAGTTCACCATTACAGCGTATAACTTTATATACTATAACGATATAACGTATAACGTTGTATAGTATTACGATATAACGTATAAGGTTATGTAGTACACCGTTACAACGTATAACGTTATGTAGAACAACGTTACAACGTATAACGTTATATACTATAACGATATAACGTATAACGTTATATACCATTACGATATAACGTATAACGTTGTATAGTATTACGATATAACGTATAAGGTTATGTAGTACACCGTTACAACGTATAACGTTATGTAGAACAACGTTACAACGTATAACGTTATATACTATAACGATATAATGTATAACGTTATATACCATTACGATATAACGTATAACGTTATGTAGTACACCATTACAACGTATAACGTTATATACTATAACGATATAACGTATAACGTTGTATAGTATTACGATATAACGTATAAGGTTATGTAGTACACCGTTACAACGTATAACGTTATGTAGAACAACGTTACAACGTATAACGTTATATACTATTACAAAATAACGTATAACGTTATATAGCATTACGATATAACGTATAACGTTGTATTCTATTACGTTACAACATATAACGTTATGTAGTTCACCATTACAGCGTATAACGTTATATACTATAACGATATAACGTATAACGTTGTATAGTATTACGATATAACGTATAAGGTTATGTAGTACACCGTTACAACGTATAACGTTATGTGGAACAACGTTACAACGTATAACGTTATATACTATAACGATATAACGTATAACGTTATATACCATTACGATATAACGTATAACGTTGTATAGTATTACGATATAACGTATAAGGTTATGTAGTACACCGTTACAACGTATAACGTTATGTAGAACAACGTTACAACGTATAACGTTATATACTATAACGATATAATGTATAACGTTATATACCATTACGATATAACGTATAACGTTATGTAGTACACCATTACAACGTATAACGTTATATACTATAACGATATAACGTATAACGTTGTATAGTATTACGATATAACGTATAAGGTTATGTAGTACACCGTTACAACGTATAACGTTATGTAGAACAACGTTACAACGTATAACGTTATATACTATAACGATATAACGTATAACGTTATATACCATTACGATATAACGTATAACGTTGTATAGTATTACGATATAACGTATAAGGTTATGTAGTACACCGTTACAACGTATAACGTTATGTAGAACAACGTTACAACGTATAACGTTATATACTATAACGATATAACGTATAACGTTATATACCATTACGATATAACGTATAACGTTATATACTTTTACAAAATAACGTATAACGTTATATACCTTAACGATATAACGTATAACGTTATATACTATAACGATATAACGTATAACGTTATATACTATAACGATATAACGTATAACGTTATATACTATTACAAAATAACGTATAACGTTCTATACCATTACGGTATAACGTATAAGGTTGTATAGTATTACGATATAACGTATAACGTTATGTAGTACACCGTTACAACGTATAACGTTATGTAGTACAACGTTACAACGTATAACGTTGTATACTATAACGATATAACGTATAACGTTATATACCATTACGATATAACGTGTAACGTTATATACTATTACAAAATAACGTATAACGTTATATAATAATACAAAATAACGTATAACGTTATATAGCATTACGATATAACGTATAACGTTATGTAGTATACCGTTACAACGTATAGCGATATATACTATTACGATATAACGTATAACGTTATATACTATTACAAAATAACGTATAACGTTCTATACCATTACGATATAACGTATAACGTTATGTAGTACACCGTTACAACGTATAACGTTATGTAGAACAACGTTACAACGTATAACGTTATATACTATAACGATATTTCGTATAACGTTATATACCATTACGATATAACGTATAACGTTATATATTATAACGATATAACGTATAACGTTATAAACTATAGCGATATAACGTATAACGTTATATAGTATTACAAAATAACGTATAACGTTATATACCATTACGATATAACGTATGACGTTGTATAGTATTACGATATAACGTATAACGTTATGTAGAACAACGTTACAACGTATAACGTTATATACTATAACGATATAGCGTATAACGTTATATACCATTACGATATAACGTATAACGTTATATACCATTACGATATAACGTATAACGTTATATACTATTACAAAATAACGTATAACGTTATATACCTTAACGATATAACGTATAACGTTATATACTATTACGATATAACGTATAACGTTACATAGTATTACAAAATAACGTATAACGTTATATACTATTACAAAATAACGTATAACGTTATATTCCTTAACGACATAACGTATAGCGTTATATACTATAACGATATAACGTATAACGTTATATACTATAAAGATATAACGTATAACGTAATATACTATTACAAAATAACGTATAACGTTATATACTATTACAAAATAACGTATAACGTTATATAGCATTACGATATAACGTATAACGTTGTATACTATTATCATATAACGTATAACGCTATGTAGTATACCGTTACAACGTATAACGTTGTATACTGTTACGATATAACGTATAACGTTAGATCCTATTGCTATATAACGTATAACGTCGTATACTATTACGATATAACGCATAACGTTATATACCATATCGACATAACGTATAACGTTATATACTATAACGATATAACGTATAACGTTATATACTATAACGATATAACGTATAACGTTATATACTATTACGATATAACGTATAACGTTAGATCCTATTGCTATATAACGTATAACGTTATATACTATTACAAAATAACGTATAACGTTATATACTATTACAAAATAACGTATAACGTTATATAGCATTACGATATAACGTATAACGTTGTATTCTATTACGTTACAACATATAACGTTATGTAGTTCACCATTACAGCGTGTAACGTTATATACTATAACGATATAACGTATAACGTTGTATAGTATTACGATATAACGTATAAGGTTATGTAGTACACCGTTACAACGTATAACGTTATGTAGAACAACGTTACAACGTATAACGTTATATACTATAACGATATAACGTATAACGTTATATACCATTACGATATAACGTATAACGTTGTATAGTATTACGATATAACGTATAAGGTTATGTAGTACACCGTTACAACGTATAACGTTATGTAGAACAACGTTACAACGTATAACGTTATATACTATAACGATATAATGTATAACGTTATATACCATTACGATATAACGTATAACGTTATGTAGTACACCATTACAACGTATAACGTTATATACTATAACGATATAACGTATAACGTTGTATAGTATTACGATATAACGTATAAGGTTATGTAGTACACCGTTACAACGTATAACGTTATGTAGAACAACGTTACAACGTATAACGTTATATACTATAACGATATAACGTATAACGTTATATACCATTACGATATAACGTATAACGTTGTATAGTATTACGATATAACGTATAAGGTTATGTAGTACACCGTTACAACGTATAACGTTATGTAGAACAACGTTACAACGTATAACGTTATATACTATAACGATATAACGTATAACGTTATATACCATTACGATATAACGTATAACGTTATATACTTTTACAAAATAACGTATAACGTTATATACCTTAACGATATAACGTATAACGTTATATACTATAACGATATAACGTATAACGTTATATACTATAACGATATAACGTATAACGTTATATACTATTACAAAATAACGTATAACGTTCTATACCATTACGGTATAACGTATAAGGTTCTATAGTATTACGATATAACGTATAACGTTATGTAGTACACCGTTACAACGTATAACGTTATGTAGTACAACGTTACAACGTATAACGTTGTATACTATAACGATATAACGTATAACGTTATATACCATTACGATATAACGTGTAACGTTATATACTATTACAAAATAACGTATAACGTTATATAATAATACAAAATAACGTATAACGTTATATAGCATTACGATATAACGTATAACGTTATGTAGTATACCGTTACAACGTATAGCGATATATACTATTACGATATAACGTATAACTTTATATACTATTACAAAATAACGTATAACGTTCTATACCATTACGATATAACGTATAACGTTATGTAGTACACCGTTACAACGTATAACGTTATGTAGAACAACGTTACAACGTATAACGTTATATACTATAACGATATAACGTATAACGTTATATGCCATTACGATATAACGTATAACGTTATATATTATAACGATATAACGTATAACGTTATAAATTATAGCGATATAACGTATAACGTTATATAGTATTACAAAATAACGTATAACGTTATATACTATTACAAAATAACGTATAACGCTTTATAGCATTACGATATAACGTATAACGTTCTATACCATTACGATATAACGTATAACGTTGTATAGTATTACGATATAACGTATAACGTTATTTAGTACAGCGTTCGAACGTATAACGTTATGTAGAACAACGTTACAACGTATAACGTTATATACTATAACGATATAGCGTATAACGTTATATACCATTACGATATAACGTATAACGTTATATACCATTACGATATAACGTATAACGTTATATACTATTACAAAATAACGTATAACGTTATATACCTTAACGATATAACGTATAACGTTATATACTATTACGATATAACGTATAACGTTACATAGTATTACAAAATAACGTATAACGTTATATACTATTACAAAATAACGTATAACGTTATATTCCTTAACGACATAACGTATAGCGTTATATACTATAACGATATAACGTATAACGTTATATACTATAACGATATAACGTATAACGTAATATACTATTACAAAATAACGTATAACGTTATATACTATTACAAAATAACGTATAACGTTATATACTATTACAAAATAACGTATAACGTTATATAGCATTACGATATAACGTATAACGTTGTATACCATTATCATATAACGAATAACGTTATGTAGTGCACCGTTACAACGTATAACGTTATGTAGTAAAACGTTACAACGTATAACGTTATATACTATAACGATATAACGTATAACGTTATATACCATTACGATATAACGTGTAACGTTATATACTATTACCAAATAACGTATAACGTTATATAATATTACAAAATAACGTATAACGTTATATAGCATTACGAAATAACGTATAACGTTATGTAGTATACCGTTACAACGTATAGCGTTATATACTATTACGATATAACGTATAACGTTATATACTATTACGATATAACGAATAACGTTGTATACTGTTACGATATAACGTATAACGTTATGTAGTACATCGTTACAACGTATAACGTTATGTAGTACACCGCTACAACGTATAACGTTATATACTATAACGATATAACGTATAACGTTATATACCATAACGATATAACGTATAACGTTATATACTATAACGATATAACGTATAACGTTATATACCATTAGGATATAACGTATAACGTTGTATAGTATTACGATATAACGTATAACGTTATGTAGTACACCGTTACAACGTATAACGTTATGTAGTACAACGTTACAACGTATAACGCTATATACTATAACGATATAATGTATAACGTTATATACCATTACGATATAACGTATAACGTTATATACTATTACAAAATAACGTATAACGTTATATAGCATTACGATATAACGTATAACGTTATGTAGTATACCGTTACAACGTATAGCGTTATATACTATTACGATATAGCGAATAACGTTGTATACTATTACGATATAAATTATAACGTTATGTAGTACACCGTTACAACGTATAACGTTATGTAGTACAACGTTACAACGTATAACGTTATATACTATAACAATATAACGTATAACGTTATATACCATTACGATATAACGTATAACGTTATATACCATTACGATATAACGTATAACGTTATATACTATTACAAAATAACGTATAACGTTATATACCTTAACGATATAACGTATAACGTTATATACTATAACGATATAACGTATAATGTTATATACTATAGCGATATAACGTATAACGTTATATACTATAACGATATAACGTATAACGTTATATACTATAACGATATAACGTATAACGTTATATACCATTACGATATAACGTATAACGTTATATACCATTACGATATAACGTGTAAAGTTATATACTATTACAAAATAACGTATAACGTTATATACCTTAACGATATAACGTATAACGTTATGTACTATAACGATATAACGTATAATGTTATATACTATAGCGATATAACGTATAACGTTATATAGTATTACAAAATAACGTATAACGTTATATACTATTACAAAATAACGTATAACGTTATATTCCTTAACGATATAACGTATAACGTTATATACTATAACGAGATAACGTATAACGTTATATACTATAACGATATAACGTATGACGTTATATACTATTACAAAATAACGTATAACGTTATATACTATTACAAAATTACGTATAACGTTCTATACCATTACGGTATAAAGTATAACGTTGTATAGTATTACGATATAACGTATAACGTTATGTAGTACACCGTTACAACGTATAACGTTTTGTAGTACAACGTTACAACGTATAACGTTATATACTATAACGATATAACGCATAACGTTATATACTATTTCAAAGTTACGTATAACGTTCTATACCATTACGGTATAACGTATAACGTTGTATAGTATTACGATATAACGTATAACGTTATGTAGGACACCGTTACAACGTATATCGTTATGTAGTACAACGTTACAACGTATAACGTTATATACTATAACGATATAACGCATAACGTTATATACCATAACGATATAACGTATAACGTTATATACTATAACGATATAACGTATAACGTTATATACCATTAGGATATAACGTATAACGTTGTATAGTATTACGATATAACGTATAACGTTATGTAGTACACCGTTACAACGTATACGTTATGTAGTACAACGTTACAACGTATAACGCTATATACTATAACGATATAATGTATAACGTTATATACCATTACGATATAACGTATAACGTTATATACTATTACAAAATAACGTATAACGTTATATAGCATTACGATATAACGTATAACGTTATGTAGTATACCGTTACAACGTATAGCGTTATATACTATTACGATATAGCGAATAACGTTGTATACTATTACGATATAACTTATAACGTTATGTAGTACACCGTTACAACGTATAACGTTATGTAGTACAACGTTACAACGTATAACGCTATATACTATAACGATATAAAGTATAACGTTATATACCATTACGATATAACGTATAACGTTATATACTATTACAAAATAACGTATAACGTTATATACTATTACAAAATAACGTATAACGTTATATACTATTCCAAAATAACGTATAACGTTATATAGCATTACGATATAACGTATAACGTTGTATACTATTATCATATAACGTATAACGCTATGTAGTATACCGTTACAACGTATAACGTTGTATACTATTACGATATAACGTATAACGTTAGATCCTATTGCTATATAACGTATAACGTCGTATACTATTACGATGTAACGCATAACGTTATATACCATAACGACATAACGTATAACGTTATATACTATAACGATATAACGTATAACGTTATATACTATAACGATATAACGTATAACGTTATATACTATAACGATATAACGTATAACGTTATATACTATAACGATATAACGTATAACGTTATATACTATTACGATATAACGTATAACATTAGATCCTATTGCTATATAACGTATAACGTTATATACTATTACAAAATAACGTATAACGTTATATACTATTACAAAATAACGTATAAAGTTATATAGCATTACGATATAACGTATAACGTTGTATTCTATTACGTTACAACATATAACGTTATGTAGTACACCATTACAACGTATAACGTTATATACTATAACGATATAACGTATAACGTTGTATAGTATTACGATATAACGTATAAGGTTATGTAGTACACCTTTACAACGTATAACGTTATGTAGAACAACGTTACAACGTATAACGTTATATACTATAACGATATAACGTATAACGTTATATACCATTACGATATAACGTATGACGTTGTATAGTGTAGTATCGGAAAAGGATGGGATTAGGATAATTTAGATTTGTAAAATTCTCCTAATACTATTTATTAAGATAAATAAAGATAACAAGGATTAATTGGACAGAGAACGATAAATGTTCAACTTGAACTAAAACACAAAAGTCTTATTCCGCTCAAATCACTCTCTATAACTCTCGTCTTCGGCATCCGCACTCGCACGCTCTCGATTCTCAACCCATACTGCGCGCCTTTTGCGTTCGTTCTCGCCTGCGTCTTAACTAACATTGTCTTTAGCGTCTCTTTTGTTTTTTTCCCCGCCCTATAGCGCACGTGTCCCGAAAACGCTCGTGGCCAGGGTCACGTAGGCCTTTTAGACGAAACTGTTCAGTTGAAAAGATCGACGATACATTGCTGTACCCAACGACACCGCGGTTCTCGCAACATTGTATACGGTTCGGCCGATATCTTAGGCCTTTTGTCCACGATACTACACTCGGCCATTCCTGACAAATCACATCTGCCCTCAGATGTGCTCATCACTGCTCTCACTATCATCACTAACACCAATGTTCCACCACTTCATGTGGTCGGCTGCGGTGGAAGTCGTGCGCGGTCCCTCGTGTTCGCCTTCTCGTTGCACTACGTAACGGTCATTTCGCAGGACTTTCACCACACGGTACGGCCCAAGGAACTTTGAATGCAGCTTTAACCCAGGACCGCCTTGCGTCCTCTCGATCGCCACCAGATCTCCTGTTTTGTAGACTGTCGCCTTCTTGCGTCTCTTGTTGAACGTTTGTCTATTGCGGGTTTGAAGCTCCTCGATCCGTCTCTTTGCTATTTCACGCAATTGATCCCGTTCTTCCTGGAACATTGCGACCCATTCATCTTCAACTAACTGCCTCATCTGCGGATCGTCCCGCATTCTCATCCGCGTGCCAAACAGCAACTGGAACGGAGTAACGCTAGTGCTTCTGCTGGGTGTTGCGTTGAGGTATTTTTGAGTTTTCTCCAGGTGCTTGAACCACTCGCCTGGCGTTGGTGCAGATAACTTCGTCAACAACGGGATAAGTATCCGGTTTACTCTTTCTACCTGACCATTGGCCCGCGGAATTCCAGTTGTAGTTCGCACGTGCTCTATGCCTTCCTCGCTACAATAGTCCTCGAAAGCACCAGCTGTGAACGCCGTCCCACGGTCAGAGATGATCCTTCGCGGATTCCCGAAACAAACAGACTGTTTTTCCAAGCGGCTGATAACCTCTGCAGAACCCGTTGATTTGGTGGGGTACAACCAGACGAACTTGGTGAAAGCATCGACCACTACGAAGATATGCCGGTAGCTTTTCTTTGTAGTGGGTAACGGTCCAATATGATCGACGTGATACGTGTCGAACGGCAATTCTCCCTTGTCGATGGTATTTAGCAACCCTTCCTTCTTCCCTTGCTTTCTCTCCGCAAGGATACAGTCGATGCAACTCCGCACCACCCTTTCCACTTTCTCGCGCATTCCCCGGAACCAGTAGTCCCTTTTTACCAACGCCTCTGTTTTGGTAACGCCGAAATGGCCACGTTCGTGAGCTCGTCGGACCACTTGGGTTTGCATCGACTTCGGCACGACCAATAGCGGTGTGTCTTCTACTTCTCGATACAAAAGTTCGTTTCTTAAGACGTACCCGTCGGCCTCGTACTGCTTTATGTTGTCTCGGATCTGTCGCAGGTCATCCTCTTGCAACTGCGCTTCTCTCAAACGTACGACAATCCCTCGTTCGTCTTCGTCTATTAGCATGACCTCGGGTAGGGGGTTTCGACTCAACGCGTCGACATGCATCATACTGGTCCCGGGCCTATGCTCCACCTTATAATCGAACTCCTCTAGGAGGATCGCCCACCTCGCGACGCGCACGCACAAGTCCTTTTTCCGCATTGTTAACGCGAACGCCTGACAATCTGTAACGATTTTGAATGGAATGCCGAGCAAGTAGACACGGAATTTCTTCAGCGCTTTCACGATGGCCAAAACCTCAAGCTCGTAACTGGTGTACTTCTCTTCAGCCGGTGATGTTTTTCCGCTCGAGTAATACACGGGGTGAAAAACGTTGTCCTCGCTGTCGCGTTGCAGTAAGATCGCTCCGTATCCCCCGCTGCACGCATCCGTATGCAGCTGAGTCTCCGCTCCAACGCGATACAGCTTCAACAGTGGCTTCTCGCTTAACGCGGTTTTTAGGCTTCCGAACGCTTCGCGCTCGCGCGATTCGAACCTGAACGGGACATTTTTCCTTAATAGATCTGTTAATGGTCTCGCGATGACAGAATACCGGGGCACAAACTTCCTAAAGTATCCCGCTAAGCCCAGGAAACTCTGAACATCTCTAGCCGATCGGGGCTCCGGGAAATTAGCGACGGCCTTGGTTTTGCATTCAGATGGTTGAATATTACCGCCCTCGATGATGTGGCCCAAATATTCTATTTTCGTTTGTAGGAATCGACATTTACTCCAGTTTACGAGTAGTCCGTGTTCACTAGCAACACGCAGCACTGTGCTTAGTTTCTCTATCCCACTCGAAAAGTCAGTCGACGGCACGATCAGATCGTCCATGTACGTCAGCACCACCCCTGTCGCGATCAACTCTTTAAAAACTGCGTTTATATATTTCTGAAAGACGGCTGGCGAATTGCACAATCCAAAAGGCATTTTGAGGAATTCGTACTGGCCTGTGGGGACTACGAACGCTGTATACTTCCTGCTACTTTCCCCAACAGGAACATGAAAAAATCCGTTCTTAAGATCCAACGTGCTAAATACCCTCGAGCCCTGTAGCGAATCTAGTTGGTCTTCGATCAAGGGCAGTGGGTATCTATCTTTTACTACCTTTTTATTTAATTGTCTATAATCAACGCAAATTCTAGTCGAGCCGTCTTTCTTTTTTACCAAAACGATCGGACTGGCATAGTCGGAATGTGATTGGCGTATTATTCCATCCTCCAGCCACATTTTGATCTGTTTGTCGACCTCGACCTTGTCTTGTGGAGATAGTCTTCGCGGCCTTTCGTAAACCGGAATATCGTCATGCAATATTATGTTCATTTTGATTCCTACTTCGCGCGTTTTCTGTGGCCTATAATTTCGGATTAAACTCTCTACTGCCTGCTTATGGTGCACGTTTTCGATATGGGATAAATCTACTTCACGCGCCCCCGTCTCTATGTCTACTTTAAAAACTTCCGGAATCCCATCGGAGTTTTCGTCTTTTAATCTGAAAATGGAGATATCTCCCCTCCTCCTGTTCATCTCAACGGTATCCAGGAAGTCTGTGCCTATTATCAACGAACGGTGCATCATAGTGTTCGGAACTACATGCACCGTTATATGATATAACTCATCATCTATGACAATATCCGTTGAAAATTTCCCGAGCGTAAGATTGTTCTCGGATCCGATACTGCGAAACTCGATAATTTCCCGAATTAATTTGGGCGCTCCAATTTTGGCATGTTGATCCGCCCGCATCAGGGTTAATTCGCTACCGGTATCTAGCAACGCGCTCAGTTCGCAATTTCCAATTCTAACACTTTTACAACCCGCTCGCAGCGACATTTGTGTATTACAAACCTCTTTAGGGGACTTACCCAGATCGCTGCATTTCGATGCGACGTGTCCGTACTCTCTACACTCGAAACACTTAGGACCCTTCGACTTGTTCGGGCAATCCGCGCTTACATGTGCTTTATCGCCGCAATTGTAGCAACGCGTCTTTCTCGCACTTCCACCTTGACTGGGACTGTTGTTTCTCTCAACTCTGGCCGGCTTCGCAACCGACTTCGTCCTTCGGCTCTTCTGCTCCTCGTACGCGATTAGCCTCTTCCTTAGCTCCTTGATGGATGCAGCACCATACAGCATAGATTTATGGACCTCTTCGTCTATTATCCCGTCTATGATGTACTCTACTTTGACTTCTTCCTCTATATCGGCATGACTGGCTATTTCCAGCATGCGATACATGTAGGCCAAGCACGCCTCGTCGCTTTTCTTTCTCGTCCCACTAAGCTTTTGGTGTACTTGCCTACTGTTGGACTTTCTGGAGAACTCTCTGATTAGTCCCTTCTTCAGCTCATGCCAAGTCCTGGCATGGCACTCGAAGCTTGCGAATATTTTCGCCGATCCCCTCAGCAGCTTCCTCGCGTAGACTGCCTTCTGACCGTCGGACCACATACACGTGTCCGCGACTTCTTCGAATGATTCGAACCATCGCTCCACGTTTTCACCTTTGTCACCGCTAAACAATTCTAATGCGTCTTCGACGTCTTTAAAGCTTAACACCGAAACGGTACCTGCCTTTTGGCGATGTTCATCACGGTCCGAGCACATCGCTCGCGTACCTCCTTCGTGTTTCATCACGTCTCTCTCATCTTTTTCATTGTCACTTTCGTCGTCGCTTTCTTCTTCCGACGATACGTTGTCTCCTTCCAGGGCCGCCTGTAGCCGTGCGCGTAGTTCAGATTTTCTCCCTGTGACCTTTAACCCCAAGCTAGCGAGGCGCGCTCTCAACTCCTTCGTCCTCAGCTTCTCGAGGTCTTCGTCTCCATCCTGATCGCGCTCAGCTCTCTGCCCACTCCTTAGGTTTCGCTGATTTACCGATTCCTCATCGCGCTTCGATTCCTTCGAAGTTGATTGACCAGCCTTATACGCTCGGTTCAGCCTGGCCATCAGCACTGACTTCGAGCCTGATATCGGCAGATTCAGACTTGCGAGCTTATTTCTTAGCTCCTCCAGCGTCGAAACCTCTTCAGTCGAAAACTGTTCCTCTTCACAATTTGCCATTTTCAACTCTTTTTTTTTCAGCACAATTAGTTCCGTTAAACGTGTCGTTCTCTGTCTGGTTTCAATCCCGGACGAGCCCCCAATTTGTAGTATCGGAAAAGGATGGGATTAGGATAATTTAGATTTGTAAAATTCTCCTAATACTATTTATTAAGATAAATAAAGATAACAAGGATTAATTGGACAGAGAACGATAAATGTTCAACTTGAACTAAAACACAAAAGTCTTATTCCGCTCAAATCACTCTCTATAACTCTCGTCTTCGGCATCCGCACTCGCACGCTCTCGATTCTCAACCCATACTGCGCGCCTTTTGCGTTCGTTCTCGCCTGCGTCTTAACTAACATTGTCTTTAGCGTCTCTTTTGTTTTTTTCCCCGCCCTATAGCGCACGTGTCCCGAAAACGCTCGTGGCCAGGGTCACGTAGGCCTTTTAGACGAAACTGTTCAGTTGAAAAGATCGACGATACATTGCTGTACCCAACGACACCGCGGTTCTCGCAACATTGTATACGGTTCGGCCGATATCTTAGGCCTTTTGTCCACGATACTACAATAGTATTACGATATAACGTATAAGGTTATGTAGTACACCGTTACAACGTATAACGTTATGTAGAACAACGTTACAACGTATAACGTTATATACTATAACGATATAATGTATAACGTTATATACCATTACGATATAACGTATAACGTTATGTAGTACACCATTACAACGTATAACGTTATATACTATAACGATATAACGTATAACGTTGTATAGTATTACGATATAACGTATAAGGTTATGTAGTACACCGTTACAACGTATAACGTTATGTAGAACAACGTTACAACGTATAACGTTATATACTATAACGATATAACGTATAACGTTATATACCATTACGATATAACGTATAACGTTGTATAGTATTACGATATAACGTATAAGGTTATGTAGTACACCGTTACAACGTATAACGTTATGTAGAACAACGTTACAACGTATAACGTTATATACTATAACGATATAACGTATAACGTTATATACCATTACGATATAACGTATAACGTTATATACTTTTACAAAATAACGTATAACGTTATATACCTTAACGATATAACGTATAACGTTATATACTATAACGATATAACGTATAACGTTATATACTATAACGATATAACGTATAACGTTATATACTATTACAAAATAACGTATAACGTTCTATACCATTACGGTATAACGTATAAGGTTCTATAGTATTACGATATAACGTATAACGTTATGTAGTACACCGTTACAACGTATAACGTTATGTAGTACAACGTTACAACGTATAACGTTGTATACTATAACGATATAACGTATAACGTTATATACCATTACGATATAACGTGTAACGTTATATACTATTACAAAATAACGTATAACGTTATATAATAATACAAAATAACGTATAACGTTATATAGCATTACGATATAACGTATAACGTTATGTAGTATACCGTTACAACGTATAGCGATATATACTATTACGATATAACGTATAACTTTATATACTATTACAAAATAACGTATAACGTTCTATACCATTACGATATAACGTATAACGTTATGTAGTACACCGTTACAACGTATAACGTTATGTAGAACAACGTTACAACGTATAACGTTATATACTATAACGATATAACGTATAACGTTATATACCATTACGATATAACGTATAACGTTATATATTATAACGATATAACGTATAACGTTATAAATTATAGCGATATAACGTATAACGTTATATAGTATTACAAAATAACGTATAACGTTATATACTATTACAAAATAACGTATAACGCTTTATAGCATTACGATATAACGTATAACGTTCTATACCATTACGATATAACGTATAACGTTGTATAGTATTACGATATAACGTATAACGTTATTTAGTACAGCGTTCGAACGTATAACGTTATGTAGAACAACGTTACAACGTATAACGTTATATACTATAACGATATAGCGTATAACGTTATATACCATTACGATATAACGTATAACGTTATATACCATTACGATATAACGTATAACGTTATATACTATTACAAAATAACGTATAACGTTATATACCTTAACGATATAACGTATAACGTTATATACTATTACGATATAACGTATAACGTTACATAGTATTACAAAATAACGTATAACGTTATATACTATTACAAAATAACGTATAACGTTATATTCCTTAACGACATAACGTATAGCGTTATATACTATAACGATATAACGTATAACGTTATATACTATAACGATATAACGTATAACGTAATATACTATTACAAAATAACGTATAACGTTATATACTATTACAAAATAACGTATAACGTTATATACTATTACAAAATAACGTATAACGTTATATAGCATTACGATATAACGTATAACGTTGTATACCATTATCATATAACGAATAACGTTATGTAGTGCACCGTTACAACGTATAAGGTTATGTAGTAAAACGTTACAACGTATAACGTTATATACTATAACGATATAACGTATAGCGTTATATACCATTACGATATAACGTGTAACGTTATATACTATTACCAAATAACGTATAACGTTATATAATATTACAAAATAACGTATAACGTTATATAGCATTACGAAATAACGTATAACGTTATGTAGTATACCGTTACAACGTATAGCGTTATATACTATTACGATATAACGTATAACGTTATATACTATTACGATATAACGAATAACGTTGTATACTGTTACGATATAACGTATAACGTTATGTAGTACATCGTTACAACGTATAACGTTATGTAGTACACCGCTACAACGTATAACGTTATATACTATAACGATATAACGTATAACGTTATATACCATAACGATATAACGTATAACGTTATATACTATAACGATATAACGTATAACGTTATATACCATTAGGATATAACGTATAACGTTGTATAGTATTACGATATAACGTATAACGTTATGTAGTACACCGTTACAACGTATAACGTTATGTAGTACAACGTTACAACGTATAACGCTATATACTATAACGATATAATGTATAACGTTATATACCATTACGATATAACGTATAACGTTATATACTATTACAAAATAACGTATAACGTTATATAGCATTACGATATAACGTATAACGTTATGTAGTATACCGTTACAACGTATAGCGTTATATACTATTACGATATAGCGAATAACGTTGTATACTATTACGATATAAATTATAACGTTATGTAGTACACCGTTACAACGTATAACGTTATGTAGTACAACGTTACAACGTATAACGTTATATACTATAACAATATAACGTATAACGTTATATACCATTACGATATAACGTATAACGTTATATACCATTACGATATAACGTATAACGTTATATACTATTACAAAATAACGTATAACGTTATATACCTTAACGATATAACGTATAACGTTATATACTATAACGATATAACGTATAATGTTATATACTATAGCGATATAACGTATAACGTTATATACTATAACGATATAACGTATAACGTTATATACTATAACGATATAACGTATAACGTTATATACCATTACGATATAACGTATAACGTTATATACCATTACGATATAACGTGTAAAGTTATATACTATTACAAAATAACGTATAACGTTATATACCTTAACGATATAACGTATAACGTTATGTACTATAACGATATAACGTATAATGTTATATACTATAGCGATATAACGTATAACGTTATATAGTATTACAAAATAACGTATAACGTTATATACTATTACAAAATAACGTATAACGTTATATTCCTTAACGATATAACGTATAACGTTATATACTATAACGAGATAACGTATAACGTTATATACTATAACGATATAACGTATGACGTTATATACTATTACAAAATAACGTATAACGTTATATACTATTACAAAATTACGTATAACGTTCTATACCATTACGGTATAAAGTATAACGTTGTATAGTATTACGATATAACGTATAACGTTATGTAGTACACCGTTACAACGTATAACGTTTTGTAGTACAACGTTACAACGTATAACGTTATATACTATAACGATATAACGCATAACGTTATATACTATTTCAAAGTTACGTATAACGTTCTATACCATTACGGTATAACGTATAACGTTGTATAGTATTACGATATAACGTATAACGTTATGTAGGACACCGTTACAACGTATAACGTTATGTAGTACAACGTTACAACGTATAACGTTATATACTATAACGATATAACGCATAACGTTATATACCATAACGATATAACGTATAACGTTATATACTATAACGATATAACGTATAACGTTATATACCATTAGGATATAACGTATAACGTTGTATAGTATTACGATATAACGTATAACGTTATGTAGTACACCGTTACAACGTATACGTTATATAGTACAACGTTACAACGTATAACGCTATATACTATAACGATATAATGTATAACGTTATATACCATTACGATATAACGTATAACGTTATATACTATTACAAAATAACGTATAACGTTATATAGCATTACGATATAACGTATAACGTTATGTAGTATACCGTTACAACGTATAGCGTTATATACTATTACGACATAGCGAATAACGTTGTATACTATTACGATATAACTTATAACGTTATGTAGTACACCGTTACAACGTATAAC
This sequence comes from Bombus affinis, assembly GCF_024516045.1. NCBI lineage: Eukaryota > Metazoa > Arthropoda > Insecta > Hymenoptera > Apidae > Bombus > Bombus affinis. Next base: position 29,893 of record NW_026109246.1, read on the forward strand.
GTTATGTAGTACAACGTTACAACGTATAACGCTATATACTATAACGATATAAAGTATAACGTTATATACCATTACGATATAACGTATAACGTTATATACTATTACAAAATAACGTATAACGTTATATACTATTACAAAATAACGTATAACGTTATATACTATTCCAAAATAACGTATAACGTTATATAGCATTACGATATAACGTATAACGTTGTATACTATTATCATATAACGTATAACGCTATGTAGTATACCGTTACAACGTATAACGTTGTATACTATTACGATATAACGTATAACGTTAGATCCTATTGCTATATAACGTATAACGTCGTATACTATTACGATGTAACGCATAACGTTATATACCATAACGACATAACGTATAACGTTATATACTATAACGATATAACGTATAACGTTATATACTATAACGATATAACGTATAACGTTATATACTATAACGATATAACGTATAACGTTATATACTATAACGATATAACGTATAACGTTATATACTATTACGATATAACGTATAACATTAGATCCTATTGCTATATAACGTATAACGTTATATACTATTACAAAATAACGTATAACGTTATATACTATTACAAAATAACGTATAAAGTTATATAGCATTACGATATAACGTATAACGTTGTATTCTATTACGTTACAACATATAACGTTATGTAGTACACCATTACAACGTATAACGTTATATACTATAACGATATAACGTATAACGTTGTATAGTATTACGATATAACGTATAAGGTTATGTAGTACACCTTTACAACGTATAACGTTATGTAGAACAACGTTACAACGTATAACGTTATATACTATAACGATATAACGTATAACGTTATATACCATTACGATATAACGTATGACGTTGTATAGTATTACGATATAACGTATAAGGTTATGTAGTACACCGTTACAACGTATAACGTTATGTAGAACAACGTTACAACGTATAACGTTATATACTATAACGAGATAACGTATAACGTTATATACTATAACGATATAACGTATGACGTTATATACTATTACAAAATAACGTATAACGTTATATACTATTACAAAATTACGTATAACGTTCTATACCATTACGGTATAAAGTATAACGTTGTATAGTATTACGATATAACGTATAACGTTATGTAGTACACCGTTACAACGTATAACGTTTTGTAGTACAACGTTACAACGTATAACGTTATATACTATAACGATATAACGCATAACGTTATATACTATAACGATATAACGCATAATGTTATATACTATTACAAAATTACGTATAACGTTCTATACCATTACGGTATAACGTATAACGTTGTATAGTATTACGATATAACGTATAACGTTATGTAGTACACCGTTACAACGTATAACGTTATGTAGTACAACGTTACAACGTATAACGTTATATACTATAACGATATAACGCATAACGTTATATACCATAACGATATAACGTATAACGTTGTATACTATAACGATATAACGTATAACGTTATATATCATTAGGATATAACGTATAACGTTGTATAGTATTACGATATAACGTATAACGTTATGTAGTACACCGTTACAACGTATACGTTATGTAGTACACCGTTACAACGTATAACGTTGTATACTGTTACGATATAACGTATAACGTTAGATCCTATTGCTATATAACGTATAACGTCGCATACTATTACGATATAACGCATAACGTTATATACCATATCGACATAACGTATAACGTTATATACTATAACGATATAACGTATAACGTTATATACTATAACGATATAACGTATAACGTTATATACTATTACGATATAACGTATAACGTTAGATCCTATTGCTATATAACGTATAACGTTATATACTATTACAAAATAACGTATAACGTTATATACTATTACAAAATAACGTATAACGTTATATAGCATTACGATATAACGTATAACGTTGTATTCTATTACGTTACAACATATAACGTTATGTAGTTCACCATTACAGCGTATAACGTTATATACTATAACGATATAACGTATAACGTTGTATAGTATTACGATATAACGTATAAGGTTATGTAGTACACCGTTACAACTTATAACGTTATGTAGAACAACGTTACAACGTATAACGTTATATACTATAACGATATAACGTATAACGTTATATACCATTACGATATAACGTATAACGTTGTATAGTATTACGATATAACGTATAAGGTTATGTAGTACACCGTTACAACGTATAACGTTATGTAGAACAACGTTACAACGTATAACGTTATATACTATAACGATATAATGTATAACGTTATATACCATTACGATATAACGTATAACGTTATGTAGTACACCATTACAACGTATAACGTTATATACTATAACGATATAACGTATAACGTTGTATAGTATTACGATATAACGTATAAGGTTATGTAGTACACCGTTACAACGTATAACGTTATGTAGAACAACGTTACAACGTATAACGTTATATACTATAACGATATAACGTATAACGTTATATACCATTACGATATAACGTATAACGTTGTATAGTATTACGATATAACGTATAAGGTTATGTAGTACACCGTTACAACGTATAACGTTATGTAGAACAACGTTACAACGTATAACGTTATATACTATAACGATATAACGTATAACGTTATATACCATTACGATATAACGTATAACGTTATATACTTTTACAAAATAACGTATAACGTTATATACCTTAACGATATAACGTATAACGTTATATACTATAACGATATAACGTATAACGTTATATACTATAACGATATAACGTATAACGTTATATACTATTACAAAATAACGTATAACGTTCTATACCATTACGGTATAACGTATAAGGTTCTATAGTATTACGATATAACGTATAACGTTATGTAGTACACCGTTACAACGTATAACGTTATGTAGTACAACGTTACAACGTATAACGTTGTATACTATAACGATATAACGTATAACGTTATATACCATTACGATATAACGTGTAACGTTATATACTATTACAAAATAACGTATAACGTTATATAATAATACAAAATAACGTATAACGTTATATAGCATTACGATATAACGTATAACGTTATGTAGTATACCGTTACAACGTATAGCGATATATACTATTACGATATAACGTATAACTTTATATACTATTACAAAATAACGTATAACGTTCTATACCATTACGATATAACGTATAACGTTATGTAGTACACCGTTACAACGTATAACGTTATGTAGAACAACGTTACAACGTATAACGTTATATACTATAACGATATAACGTATAACGTTATATACCATTACGATATAACGTATAACGTTATATATTATAACGATATAACGTATAACGTTATAAATTATAGCGATATAACGTATAACGTTATATAGTATTACAAAATAACGTATAACGTTATATACTATTACAAAATAACGTATAACGCTTTATAGCATTACGATATAACGTATAACGTTCTATACCATTACGATATAACGTATAACGTTGTATAGTATTACGATATAACGTATAACGTTATTTAGTACAGCGTTCGAACGTATAACGTTATGTAGAACAACGTTACAACGTATAACGTTATATACTATAACGATATAGCGTATAACGTTATATACCATTACGATATAACGTATAACGTTATATACCATTACGATATAACGTATAACGTTATATACTATTACAAAATAACGTATAACGTTATATACCTTAACGATATAACGTATAACGTTATATACTATTACGATATAACGTATAACGTTACATAGTATTACAAAATAACGTATAACGTTATATACTATTACAAAATAACGTATAACGTTATATTCCTTAACGACATAACGTATAGCGTTATATACTATAACGATATAACGTATAACGTTATATACTATAACGATATAACGTATAACGTAATATACTATTACAAAATAACGTATAACGTTATATACTATTACAAAATAACGTATAACGTTATATACTATTACAAAATAACGTATAACGTTATATAGCATTACGATATAACGTATAACGTTGTATACCATTATCATATAACGAATAACGTTATGTAGTGCACCGTTACAACGTATAACGTTATGTAGTAAAACGTTACAACGTATAACGTTATATACTATAACGATATAACGTATAACGTTATATACCATTACGATATAACGTGTAACGTTATATACTATTACCAAATAACGTATAACGTTATATAATATTACAAAATAACGTATAACGTTATATAGCATTACGAAATAACGTATAACGTTATGTAGTATACCGTTACAACGTATAGCGTTATATACTATTACGATATAACGTATAACGTTATATACTATTACGATATAACGAATAACGTTGTATACTGTAACGATATAACGTATAACGTTATGTAGTACATCGTTACAACGTATAACGTTATGTAGTACACCGCTACAACGTATAACGTTATATACTATAACGATATAACGTATAACGTTATATACCATAACGATATAACGTATAACGTTATATACTATAACGATATAACGTATAACGTTATATACCATTAGGATATAACGTATAACGTTGTATAGTATTACGATATAACGTATAACGTTATGTAGTACACCGTTACAACGTATAACGTTATGTAGTACAACGTTACAACGTATAACGCTATATACTATAACGATATAATGTATAACGTTATATACCATTACGATATAACGTATAACGTTATATACTATTACAAAATAACGTATAACGTTATATAGCATTACGATATAACGTATAACGTTATGTAGTATACCGTTACAACGTATAGCGTTATATACTATTACGATATAGCGAATAACGTTGTATACTATTACGATATAAATTATAACGTTATGTAGTACACCGTTACAACGTATAACGTTATGTAGTACAACGTTACAACGTATAACGTTATATACTATAACAATATAACGTATAACGTTATATACCATTACGATATAACGTATAACGTTATATACCATTACGATATAACGTATAACGTTATATACTATTACAAAATAACGTATAACGTTATATACCTTAACGATATAACGTATAACGTTATATACTATAACGATATAACGTATAATGTTATATACTATAGCGATATAACGTATAACGTTATATACTATAACGATATAACGTATAACGTTATATACTATAACGATATAACGTATAACGTTATATACCATTACGATATAACGTATAACGTTATATACCATTACGATATAACGTGTAAAGTTATATACTATTACAAAATAACGTATAACGTTATATACCTTAACGATATAACGTATAACGTTATGTACTATAACGATATAACGTATAATGTTATATACTATAGCGATATAACGTATAACGTTATATAGTATTACAAAATAACGTATAACGTTATATACTATTACAAAATAACGTATAACGTTATATTCCTTAACGATATAACGTATAACGTTATATACTATAACGAGATAACGTAGAACGTTATATACTATAACGATATAACGTATGACGTTATATACTATTACAAAATAACGTATAACGTTATATACTATTACAAAATTACGTATAACGTTCTATACCATTACGGTATAAAGTATAACGTTGTATAGTATTACGATATAACGTATAACGTTATGTAGTACACCGTTACAACGTATAACGTTTTGTAGTACAACGTTACAACGTATAACGTTATATACAATAACGATATAACGCATAACGTTATATACTATAACGATATAACGCATAATGTTATATACTATTACAAAATTACGTATAACGTTCTATACCATTACGGTATAACGTATAACGTTGTATAGTATTACGATATAACGTATAACGTTATGTAGTACACCGTTACAACGTATAACGTTATGTAGTACAACGTTACAACGTATAACGTTATATACTATAACGATATAACGCATAACGTTATATACCATAACGATATAACGTATAACGTTGTATACTATAACGATATAACGTATAACGTTATATACCATTAGGATATAACGTATAACGTTGTATAGTATTACGATATAACGTATAACGTTATGTAGTACACCGTTACAACGTATACGTTATGTAGTACAACGTTACAACGTATAACGCTATATACTATAACGATATAATGTATAACGTTATATACCATTACGATATAACGTATAACGTTATATACTATTACAAAATAACGTATAACGTTATATAGCATTACGATATAACGTATAACGTTATGTAGTATACCGTTACAACGTATAGCGTTATATACTATTACGATATAGCGAATAACGTTGTATACTATTACGATATAACTTATAACGTTATGTAGTACACCGTTACAACGTATAACGTTGTATACTGTTACGATATAACGTATAACGTTAGATCCTATTGCTATATAACGTATAACGTCGTATACTATTACGATATAACGCATAACGTTATATACCATATCGACATAACGTATAACGTTATATACTATAACGATATAACGTATAACGTTATATACTATAACGATATAACGTATCACGTTATATACTATTACGATATAACGTATAACGTTAGATCCTATTGCTATATAACGTATAACGTTATATACTATTACAAAATAACGTATAACGTTATATACTATTACAAAATAACGTATAACGTTATATAGCATTACGATATAACGTATAACGTTGTATTCTATTACGTTACAACATATAACGTTATGTAGTTCACCATTACAGCGTATAACGTTATATACTATAACGATATAACGTATAACGTTGTATAGTATTACGATATAACGTATAAGGTTATGTAGTACACCGTTACAACGTATAACGTTATGTAGAACAACGTTACAACGTATAACGTTATATACTATAACGATATAACGTATAACGTTATATACCATTACGATATAACGTATAACGTTGTATAGTATTACGATATAACGTATAAGGTTATGTAGTACACCGTTACAACGTATAACGTTATGTAGAACAACGTTACAACGTATAACGTTATATACTATAACGATATAATGTATAACGTTATATACCATTACGATATAACGTATAACGTTATGTAGTACACCATTACAACGTATAACGTTATATACTATAACGATATAACGTATAACGTTGTATAGTATTACGATATAACGTATAAGGTTATGTAGTACACCGTTACAACGTATAACGTTATGTAGAACAACGTTACAACGTATAACGTTATATACTATAACGATATAACGTATAACGTTATATACCATTACGATATAACGTATAACGTTGTATAGTATTACGATATAACGTATAAGGTTATGTAGTACACCGTTACAACGTATAACGTTATGTAGAACAACGTTACAACGTATAACGTTATATACTATAACGATATAACGTATAACGTTATATACCATTACGATATAACGTATAACGTTATATACTTTTACAAAATAACGTATAACGTTATATACCTTAACGATATAACGTATAACGTTATATACTATAACGATATAACGTATAACGTTATATACTATAACGATATAACGTATAACGTTATATACTATTACAAAATAACGTATAACGTTCTATACCATTACGGTATAACGTATAAGGTTCTATAGTATTACGATATAACGTATAACGTTATGTAGTACACCGTTACAACGTATAACGTTATGTAGTACAACGTTACAACGTATAACGTTGTATACTATAACGATATAACGTATAACGTTATATACCATTACGATATAACGTGTAACGTTATATACTATTACAAAATAACGTATAACGTTATATAATAATACAAAATAACGTATAACGTTATATAGCATTACGATATAACGTATAACGTTATGTAGTATACCGTTACAACGTATAGCGATATATACTATTACGATATAACGTATAACTTTATATACTATTACAAAATAACGTATAACGTTCTATACCATTACGATATAACGTATAACGTTATGTAGTACACCGTTACAACGTATAACGTTATGTAGAACAACGTTACAACGTATAACGTTATATACTATAACGATATAACGTATAACGTTATATACCATTACGATATAACGTATAACGTTATATATTATAACGATATAACGTATAACGTTATAAATTATAGCGATATAACGTATAACGTTATATAGTATTACAAAATAACGTATAACGTTATATACTATTACAAAATAACGTATAACGCTTTATAGCATTACGATATAACGTATAACGTTCTATACCATTACGATATAACGTATAACGTTGTATAGTATTACGATATAACGTATAACGTTATTTAGTACAGCGTTCGAACGTATAACGTTATGTAGAACAACGTTACAACGTATAACGTTATATACTATAACGATATAGCGTATAACGTTATATACCATTACGATATAACGTATAACGTTATATACCATTACGATATAACGTATAACGTTATATACTATTACAAAATAACGTATAACGTTATATACCTTAACGATATAACGTATAACGTTATATACTATTACGATATAACGTATAACGTTACATAGTATTACAAAATAACGTATAACGTTATATACTATTACAAAATAACGTATAACGTTATATTCCTTAACGACATAACGTATAGCGTTATATACTATAACGATATAACGTATAACGTTATATACTATAACGATATAACGTATAACGTAATATACTATTACAAAATAACGTATAACGTTATATACTATTACAAAATAACGTATAACGTTATATACTATTACAAAATAACGTATAACGTTATATAGCATTACGATATAACGTATAACGTTGTATACCATTATCATATAACGAATAACGTTATGTAGTGCACCGTTACAACGTATAACGTTATGTAGTAAAACGTTACAACGTATAACGTTATATACTATAACGATATAACGTATAACGTTATATACCATTACGATATAACGTGTAACGTTATATACTATTACCAAATAACGTATAACGTTATATAATATTACAAAATAACGTATAACGTTATATAGCATTACGAAATAACGTATAACGTTATGTAGTATACCGTTACAACGTATAGCGTTATATACTATTACGATATAACGTATAACGTTATATACTATTACGATATAACGAACAACGTTGTATACTGTTACGATATAACGTATAACGTTATGTAGTACATCGTTACAACGTATAACGTTATGTAGTACACCGCTACAACGTATAACGTTATATACTATAACGATATAACGTATAACGTTATATACCATAACGATATAACGTATAACGTTATATACTATAACGATATAACGTATAACGTTATATACCATTAGGATATAACGTATAACGTTGTATAGTATTACGATATAACGTATAACGTTATGTAGTACACCGTTACAACGTATAACGTTATGTAGTACAACGTTACAACGTATAACGCTATATACTATAACGATATAATGTATAACGTTATATACCATTACGATATAACGTATAACGTTATATACTATTACAAAATAACGTATAACGTTATATAGCATTACGATATAACGTATAACGTTATGTAGTATACCGTTACAACGTATAGCGTTATATACTATTACGATATAGCGAATAACGTTGTATACTATTACGATATAAATTATAACGTTATGTAGTACACCGTTACAACGTATAACGTTATGTAGTACAACGTTACAACGTATAACGTTATATACTATAACAATATAACGTATAACGTTATATACCATTACGATATAACGTATAACGTTATATACCATTACGATATAACGTATAACGTTATATACTATTACAAAATAACGTATAACGTTATATACCTTAACGATATAACGTATAACGTTATATACTATAACGATATAACGTATAATGTTATATACTATAGCGATATAACGTATAACGTTATATACTATAACGATATAACGTATAACGTTATATACTATAACGATATAACGTATAACGTTATATACCATTACGATATAACGTGTAAAGTTATATACTATTACAAAATAACGTATAACGTTATATACCTTAACGATATAACGTATAACGTTATGTACTATAACGATATAACGTATAATGTTATATACTATAGCGATATAACGTATAACGTTATATAGTATTACAAAATAACGTATAACGTTATATACTATTACAAAATAACGTATAACGTTATATTCCTTAACGATATAACGTATAACGTTATATACTATAACGAGATAACGTATAACGTTATATACTATAACGATATAACGTATGACGTTATATACTATTACAAAATAACGTATAACGTTATATACTATTACAAAATTACGTATAACGTTCTATACCATTACGGTATAAAGTATAACGTTGTATAGTATTACGATATAACGTATAACGTTATGTAGTACACCGTTACAACGTATAACGTTTTGTAGTACAACGTTACAACGTATAACGTTATATACTATAACGATATAACGCATAACGTTATATACTATTTCAAAGTTACGTATTACGTTCTATACCATTACGGTATAACGTATAACGTTGTATAGTATTACGATATAACGTATAACGTTATATACTATTACAAAATAACGTATAACGTTATATAGCATTACGATATAACGTATAACGTTATGTAGTATACCGTTACAACGTATAGCGTTATATACTATTACGATATAGCGAATAACGTTGTATACTATTACGATATAACTTATAACGTTATGTAGTACACCGTTACAACGTATAACGTTATGTAGTACAACGTTACAACGTATAACGCTATATACTATAACGATATAAAGTATAACGTTATATACCATTACGATATAACGTATAACGTTATATACTATTACAAAATAACGTATAACGTTATATACTATTACAAAATAACGTATAACGTTATATACTATTCCAAAATAACGTATAACGTTATATAGCATTACGATATAACGTATAACGTTGTATACTATTATCATATAACGTATAACGCTATGTAGTATACCGTTACAACGTATAACGTTGTATACTATTACGATATAACGTATAACGTTAGATCCTATTGCTATATAACGTATAACGTCGTATACTATTACGATGTAACGCATAACTTTATATACCATAACGACATAACGTATAACGTTATATACTATAACGATATAACGTATAACGTTATATACTATAACGATATAACGTATAACGTTATATACTATAACGATATAACGTATAACGTTATATACTATAACGATATAACGTATAACGTTATATACTATTACGATATAACGTATAACATTAGATCCTATTGCTATATAACGTATAACGTTATATACTATTACAAAATAACGTATAACGTTATATACTATTACAAAATAACGTATAAAGTTATATAGCATTACGATATAACGTATAACGTTGTATTCTATTACGTTACAACATATAACGTTATGTAGTACACCATTACAACGTATAACGTTATATACTATAACGATATAACGTATAACGTTGTATAGTATTACGATATAACGTATAAGGTTATGTAGTACACCTTTACAACGTATAACGTTATGTAGAACAACGTTACAACGTATAACGTTATATACTATAACGATATAACGTATAACGTTATATACCATTACGATATAACGTATGACGTTGTATAGTATTACGATATAACGTATAAGGTTATGTAGTACACCGTTACAACGTATAACGTTATGTAGAACAACGTTACAACGTATAACGTTATATACTATAACGAGATAACGTATAACGTTATATACTATAACGATATAACGTATGACGTTATATACTATTACAAAATAACGTATAACGTTATATACTATTACAAAATTACGTATAACGTTCTATACCATTACGGTATAAAGTATAACGTTGTATAGTATTACGATATAACGTATAACGTTATGTAGTACACCGTTACAACGTATAACGTTTTGTAGTACAACGTTACAACGTATAACGTTATATACTATAACGATATAACGCATAACGTTATATACTATAACGATATAACGCATAATGTTATATACTATTACAAAATTACGTATAACGTTCTATACCATTACGGTATAACGTATAACGTTGTATAGTATTACGATATAACGTATAACGTTATGTAGTACACCGTTACAACGTATAACGTTATGTAGTACAACGTTACAACGTATAACGTTATATACTATAACGATATAACGCATAACGTTATATACCATAACGATATAACGTATAACGTTGTATACTATAACGATATAACGTATAACGTTATATACCATTAGGATATAGCGTATAACGTTGTATAGTATTACGATATAACGTATAACGTTATGTAGTACACCGTTACAACGTATACGTTATGTAGTACAACGTTACAACGTATAACGCTATATACTATAACGATATAATGTATAACGTTATATACCATTACGATATAACGTATAACGTTATATACTATTACAAAATAACGTATAACGTTATATAGCATTACGATATAACGTATAACGTTATGTAGTATACCGTTACAACGTATAGCGTTATATACTATTACGATATAGCGAATAACGTTGTATACTATTACGATATAACTTATAACGTTATGTAGTACACCGTTACAACGTATAACGTTATGTAGTACAACGTTACAACGTATAACGCTATATACTATAACGATATAAAGTATAACGTTATATACCATTACGATATAACGTATAACGTTATATACTATTACAAAATAACGTATAACGTTATATACTATTACAAAATAACGTATAACGTTATATACTATTCCAAAATAACGTATAACGTTATATAGCATTACGATATAACGTATATCGTTGTATACTATTATCATATAACGTATAACGCTATGTAGTATACCGTTACAACGTATAACGTTGTATACTATTACGATATAACGTATAACGTTAGATCCTATTGCTATATAACGTATAACGTCGTATACTATTACGATGTAACGCATAACGTTATATACCATAACGACATAACGTATAACGTTATATACTATAACGATATAACGTATAACGTTATATACTATAACGATATAACGTATAACGTTATATACTATAACGATATAACGTATAACGTTATATACTATAACGATATAACGTATAACGTTATATACTATTACGATATAACGTATAACATTAGATCCTATTGCTATATAACGTATAACGTTATATACTATTACAAAATAACGTATAACGTTATATACTATTACAAAATAACGTATAAAGTTATATAGCATTACGATATAACGTATAACGTTGTATTCTATTACGTTACAACATATAACGTTATGTAGTACACCATTACAACGTATAACGTTATATACTATAACGATATAACGTATAACGTTGTATAGTATTACGATATAACGTATAAGGTTATGTAGTACACCTTTACAACGTATAACGTTATGTAGAACAACGTTACAACGTATAACGTTATATACTATAACGATATAACGTATAACGTTATATACCATTACGATATAACGTATGACGTTGTATAGTATTACGATATAACGTATAAGGTTATGTAGTACACCGTTACAACGTATAACGTTATGTAGAACAACATTACAACGTATAACGTTATATACTATAACGAGATAACGTATAACGTTATATACTATAACGATATAACGTATGACGTTATATACTATTACAAAATAACGTATAACGTTATATACTATTACAAAATTACGTATAACGTTCTATACCATTACGGTATAAAGTATAACGTTGTATAGTATTACGATATAACGTATAACGTTATGTAGTACACCGTTACAACGTATAACGTTTTGTAGTACAACGTTACAACGTATAACGTTATATACTATAACGATATAACGCATAACGTTATATACTATAACGATATAACGCATAATGTTATATACTATTACAAAATTACGTATAACGTTCTATACCATTACGGTATAACGTATAACGTTGTATAGTATTACGATATAACGTATAACGTTATGTAGTACACCGTTACAACGTATAACGTTATGTAGTACAACGTTACAACGTATAACGTTATATACTATAACGATATAACGCATAACGTTATATACCATAACGATATAACGTATAACGTTGTATACTATAACGATATAACGTATAACGTTATATACCATTAGGATATAACGTATAACGTTGTATAGTATTACGATATAACGTATAACGTTATGTAGTACACCGTTACAACGTATACGTTATGTAGTACAACGTTACAACGTATAACGCTATATACTATAACGATATAATGTATAACGTTATATACCATTACGATATAACGTATAACGTTATATACTATTACAAAATAACGTATAACGTTATATAGCATTACGATATAACGTATAACGTTATGTAGTATACCGTTACAACGTATAGCGTTATATACTATTACGATATAGCGAATAACGTTGTATACTATTACGATATAACTTATAACGTTATGTAGTACACCGTTACAACGTATAACGTTATGTAGTACAACGTTACAACGTATAACGCTATATACTATAACGATATAAAGTATAACGTTATATACCATTACGATATAACGTATAACGTTATATACTATTACAAAATAACGTATAACGTTATATACTATTACAAAATAACGTATAACGTTATATACTATTCCAAAATAACGTATAACGTTATATAGCATTACGATATAACGTATAACGTTGTATACTATTATCATATAACGTATAACGCTATGTAGTATACCGTTACAACGTATAACGTTGTATACTATTACGATGTAACGCATAACGTTATATACCATAACGACATAACGTATAACGTTATATACTATAACGATATAACGTATAACGCTTTATAGCATTACGATATAACGTATAACGTTCTATACCATTACGATATAACGTATAACGTTGTATAGTATTACGATATAACGTATAACGTTATTTAGTACAGCGTTCGAACGTATAACGTTATGTAGAACAACGTTACAACGTATAACGTTATATACTATAACGATATAGCGTATAACGTTATATACCATTACGATATAACGTATAACGTTATATACCATTACGATATAACGTATAACGTTATATACTATTACAAAATAACGTATAACGTTATATACCTTAACGATATAACGTATAACGTTATATACTATTACGATATAACGTATAACGTTACATAGTATTACAAAATAACGTATAACGTTATATACTATTACAAAATAACGTATAACGTTATATTCCTTAACGACATAACGTATAGCGTTATATACTATAACGATATAACGTATAACGTTATATACTATAACGATATTACGTATAACGTAATATACTATTACAAAATAACGTATAACGTTATATACTATTACAAAATAACGTATAACGTTATATACTATTACAAAATAACGTATAACGTTATATAGCATTACGATATAACGTATAACGTTGTATACCATTATCATATAACGAATAACGTTATGTAGTGCACCGTTACAACGTATAACGTTATGTAGTAAAACGTTACAACGTATAACGTTATATACTATAACGATATAACGTATAACGTTATATACCATTACGATATAACGTGTAACGTTATATACTATTACCAAATAACGTATAACGTTATATAATATTACAAAATAACGTATAACGTTATATAGCATTACGAAATAACGTATAACGTTATGTAGTATACCGTTACAACGTATAGCGTTATATACTATTACGATATAACGTATAACGTTATATACTATTACGATATAACGAATAACGTTGTATACTGTTACGATATAACGTATAACGTTATGTAGTACATCGTTACAACGTATAACGTTATGTAGTACACCGCTACAACGTATAACGTTATATACTATAACGATATAACGTATAACGTTATATACCATAACGATATAACGTATAACGTTATATACTATAACGATATAACGTATAACGTTATATACCATTAGGATATAACGTATAACGTTGTATAGTATTACGATATAACGTATAACGTTATGTAGTACACCGTTACAACGTATAACGTTATGTAGTACAACGTTACAACGTATAACGCTATATACTATAACGATATAATGTATAACGTTATATACCATTACGATATAACGTATAACGTTATATACTATTACAAAATAACGTATAACGTTATATAGCATTACGATATAACGTATAACGTTATGTAGTATACCGTTACAACGTATAGCGTTATATACTATTACGATATAGCGAATAACGTTGTATACTATTACGATATAAATTATAACGTTATGTAGTACACCGTTACAACGTATAACGTTATGTAGTACAACGTTACAACGTATAACGTTATATACTATAACAATATAACGTATAACGTTATATACCATTACGATATAACGTATAACGTTATATACCATTACGATATAACGTATAACGTTATATACTATTACAAAATAACGTATAACGTTATATACCTTAACGATATAACGTATAACGTTATATACTATAACGATATAACGTATAATGTTATATACTATAGCGATATAACGTATAACGTTATATACTATAACGATATAACGTATAACGTTATATACTATAACGATATAACGTATAACGTTATATACCATTACGATATAACGTATAACGTTATATACCATTACGATATAACGTGTAAAGTTATATACTATTACAAAATAACGTATAACGTTATATACCTTAACGATATAACGTATAACGTTATGTACTATAACGATATAACGTATAATGTTATATACTATAGCGATATAACGTATAACGTTATATAGTATTACAAAATAACGTATAACGTTATATACTATTACAAAATAACGTATAACGTTATATTCCTTAACGATATAACGTATAACGTTATATACTATAACGAGATAACGTATAACGTTATATACTATAACGATATAACGTATGACGTTATATACTATTACAAAATAACGTATAACGTTATATACTATTACAAAATTACGTATAACGTTCTATACCATTACGGTATAAAGTATAACGTTGTATAGTATTACGATATAACGTATAACGTTATGTAGTACACCGTTACAACGTATAACGTTTTGTAGTACAACGTTACAACGTATAACGTTATATACTATAACGATATAACGCATAACGTTATATACTATTTCAAAGTTACGTATTACGTTCTATACCATTACGGTATAACGTATAACGTTGTATAGTATTACGATATAACGTATAACGTTATATACTATTACAAAATAACGTATAACGTTATATAGCATTACGATATAACGTATAACGTTATGTAGTATACCGTTACAACGTATAGCGTTATATACTATTACGATATAGCGAATAACGTTGTATACTATTACGATATAACTTATAACGTTATGTAGTACACCGTTACAACGTATAACGTTATGTAGTACAACGTTACAACGTATAACGCTATATACTATAACGATATAAAGTATAACGTTATATACCATTACGATATAACGTATAACGTTATATACTATTACAAAATAACGTATAACGTTATATACTATTACAAAATAACGTATAACGTTATATACTATTCCAAAATAACGTATAACGTTATATAGCATTACGATATAACGTATAACGTTGTATACTATTATCATATAACGTATAACGCTATGTAGTATACCGTTACAACGTATAACGTTGTATACTATTACGATATAACGTATAACGTTAGATCCTATTGCTATATAACGTATAACGTCGTATACTATTACGATGTAACGCATAACTTTATATACCATAACGACATAACGTATAACGTTATATACTATAACGATATAACGTATAACGTTATATACTATAACGATATAACGTATAACGTTATATACTATAACGATATAACATATAACGTTATATACTATAACGATATAACGTATAACGTTATATACTATTACGATATAACGTATAACATTAGATCCTATTGCTATATAACGTATAACGTTATATACTATTACAAAATAACGTATAACGTTATATACTATTACAAAATAACGTATAAAGTTATATAGCATTACGATATAACGTATAACGTTGTATTCTATTACGTTACAACATATAACGTTATGTAGTACACCATTACAACGTATAACGTTATATACTATAACGATATAACGTATAACGTTGTATAGTATTACGATATAACGTATAAGGTTATGTAGTACACCTTTACAACGTATAACGTTATGTAGAACAACGTTACAACGTATAACGTTATATACTATAACGATATAACGTATAACGTTATATACCATTACGATATAACGTATGACGTTGTATAGTATTACGATATAACGTATAAGGTTATGTAGTACACCGTTACAACGTATAACGTTATGTAGAACAACGTTACAACGTATAACGTTATATACTATAACGAGATAACGTATAACGTTATATACTATAACGATATAACGTATGACGTTATATACTATTACAAAATAACGTATAACGTTATATACTATTACAAAATTACGTATAACGTTCTATACCATTACGGTATAAAGTATAACGTTGTATAGTATTACGATATAACGTATAACGTTATGTAGTACACCGTTACAACGTATAACGTTTTGTAGTACAACGTTACAACGTATAACGTTATATACTATAACGATATAACGCATAACGTTATATACTATAACGATATAACGCATAATGTTATATACTATTACAAAATTACGTATAACGTTCTATACCATTACGGTATAACGTATAACGTTGTATAGTATTACGATATAACGTATAACGTTATGTAGTACACCGTTACAACGTATAACGTTATGTAGTACAACGTTACAACGTATAACGTTATATACTATAACGATATAACGCATAACGTTATATACCATAACGATATAACGTATAACGTTGTATACTATAACGATATAACGTATAACGTTATATACCATTAGGATATAGCGTATAACGTTGTATAGTATTACGATATAACGTATAACGTTATGTAGTACACCGTTACAACGTATACGTTATGTAGTACAACGTTACAACGTATAACGCTATATACTATAACGATATAATGTATAACGTTATATACCATTACGATATAACGTATAACGTTATATACTATTACAAAATAACGTATAACGTTATATAGCATTACGATATAACGTATAACGTTATGTAGTATACCGTTACAACGTATAGCGTTATATACTATTACGATATAGCGAATAACGTTGTATACTATTACGATATAACTTATAACGTTATGTAGTACACCGTTACAACGTATAACGTTATGTAGTACAACGTTACAACGTATAACGCTATATACTATAACGATATAAAGTATAACGTTATATACCATTACGATATAACGTATAACGTTATATACTATTACAAAATAACGTATAACGTTATATACTATTACAAAATAACGTATAACGTTATATACTATTCCAAAATAACGTATAACGTTATATAGCATTACGATATAACGTATATCGTTGTATACTATTATCATATAACGTATAACGCTATGTAGTATACCGTTACAACGTATAACGTTGTATACTATTACGATATAACGTATAACGTTAGATCCTATTGCTATATAACGTATAACGTCGTATACTATTACGATGTAACGCATAACGTTATATACCATAACGACATAACGTATAACGTTATATACTATAACGATATAACGTATAACGTTATATACTATAACGATATAACGTATAACGTTATATACTATAACGATATAACGTATAACGTTATATACTATAACGATATAACGTATAACGTTATATACTATTACGATATAACGTATAACATTAGATCCTATTGCTATATAACGTATAACGTTATATACTATTACAAAATAACGTATAACGTTATATACTATTACAAAATAACGTATAAAGTTATATAGCATTACGATATAACGTATAACGTTGTATTCTATTACGTTACAACATATAACGTTATGTAGTACACCATTACAACGTATAACGTTATATACTATAACGATATAACGTATAACGTTGTATAGTATTACGATATAACGTATAAGGTTATGTAGTACACCTTTACAACGTATAACGTTATGTAGAACAACGTTACAACGTATAACGTTATATACTATAACGATATAACGTATAACGTTATATACCATTACGATATAACGTATGACGTTGTATAGTATTACGATATAACGTATAAGGTTATGTAGTACACCGTTACAACGTATAACGTTATGTAGAACAACATTACAACGTATAACGTTATATACTATAACGAGATAACGTATAACGTTATATACTATAACGATATAACGTATGACGTTATATACTATTACAAAATAACGTATAACGTTATATACTATTACAAAATTACGTATAACGTTCTATACCATTACGGTATAAAGTATAACGTTGTATAGTATTACGATATAACGTATAACGTTATGTAGTACACCGTTACAACGTATAACGTTTTGTAGTACAACGTTACAACGTATAACGTTATATACTATAACGATATAACGCATAACGTTATATACTATAACGATATAACGCATAATGTTATATACTATTACAAAATTACGTATAACGTTCTATACCATTACGGTATAACGTATAACGTTGTATAGTATTACGATATAACGTATAACGTTATGTAGTACACCGTTACAACGTATAACGTTATGTAGTACAACGTTACAACGTATAACGTTATATACTATAACGATATAACGCATAACGTTATATACCATAACGATATAACGTATAACGTTGTATACTATAACGATATAACGTATAACGTTATATACCATTAGGATATAACGTATAACGTTGTATAGTATTACGATATAACGTATAACGTTATGTAGTACACCGTTACAACGTATACGTTATGTAGTACAACGTTACAACGTATAACGCTATATACTATAACGATATAATGTATAACGTTATATACCATTACGATATAACGTATAACGTTATATACTATTACAAAATAACGTATAACGTTATATAGCATTACGATATAACGTATAACGTTATGTAGTATACCGT
The DNA here is from genome assembly GCF_024516045.1 of Bombus affinis. NCBI lineage: Eukaryota > Metazoa > Arthropoda > Insecta > Hymenoptera > Apidae > Bombus > Bombus affinis. The sequence goes on from NW_026109246.1 coordinate 51,144, forward strand.
TACAACGTATAGCGTTATATACTATTACGATATAGCGAATAACGTTGTATACTATTACGATATAACTTATAACGTTATGTAGTACACCGTTACAACGTATAACGTTATGTAGTACAACGTTACAACGTATAACGCTATATACTATAACGATATAAAGTATAACGTTATATACCATTACGATATAACGTATAACGTTATATACTATTACAAAATAACGTATAACGTTATATACTATTACAAAATAACGTATAACGTTATATACTATTCCAAAATAACGTATAACGTTATATAGCATTACGATATAACGTATAACGTTGTATACTATTATCATATAACGTATAACGCTATGTAGTATACCGTTACAACGTATAACGTTGTATACTATTACGATGTAACGCATAACGTTATATACCATAACGACATAACGTATAACGTTATATACTATAACGATATAACGTATAACGTTATATACTATAACGATATAACGTATAACGTTATATACTATAACGATATAACGTATAACGTTATATACTATTACGATATAGCGTATAACATTAGATCCTATTGCTATATAACGTATAACGTTATATACTATTACAAAATAACGTATAACGTTATATACTATTACAAAATAACGTATAACGTTATATAGCATTACGATATAACGTATAACGTTGTATTCTATTACGTTACAACATATAACGTTATGTAGTACACCATTACAACGTATAACGTTATATACCATTACGATATAACGTATGACGTTGTATAGTATTACGATATAACATATAAGGTTATGTAGTACACCGTTACAACGTATAACGCTATGTAGAACAACGTTACAACGTATAACGTTATATACTATAACGATATAACGTATAACGTTATATACCATTACGATATAACGTATAACGTTATATACCATTACGATATAACGTATAACGTTATATACTATTACAAAATAACGTATAACGTTCTATACCATTACGGTATAACGTATAAGGTTGTATAGTATTACGATATAACGTATAACGTTATGTAGAACAACGTTACAACGTTTAACGTTATATACTATAACGATATAACGTATAACGTTATATACCATTACGATATAACGTATGACGTTGTATAGTATTACGATATAACGTATAAGGTTATGTAGTACACCGTTACAACGTATAACGTTATGTAGAACAACGTTACAACGTATAACGTTATATACTATAACGATATAACGTATAACGTTATATACCATTACGATATAACGTGTAACGTTATATACTATTACAGAATAACGTATAACGTTATATAAAAATACAAAATAACGTATAACGTTATATAGCATTACGATATAACGTATAACGTTATGTAGTATACCGTTACAACGTATAACGATATATACTATTACGATATAACGTATAACGTTATATACTATTACAAAATAACGTATAACGTTCTATACCATTACGATATAACGTATAACGTTATGTAGTACACCGTTACAACGTATAACGTTATGTAGTACAACGTTACAACGTATAACGTTATATACTATAACGATATAACGTATAACGTTATATACTATAACGATATAACGTATAACGTTATATACCATTACGATATAACGTATAACGTTATATACCATTACGATATAAGGTATAACGTTATATACCATTACGATATAACGTATAACGTTATATACTATTACAAAATAACGTATAACGTTTTATACCTTAACGATATAACGTATAACGTTATATACTATAACGATATAACGTATAACGTTATAAACTATAGCGATATAACGTATAACGTTATGTAGTATTACAAAATAACGTATAACGTTATATACTATTACAAAATAACGTATAAAGTTATATTCCTTAACGGTATAACGTATAACGTTATATACTATAACGATATAACGTATAACGTTATATACTATAACGATATAACGTATAACGTTATATACTATTACAAAATAACGTATAACGTTCTATACCATTACGGTATAACGTATAAGGTTGTATAGTATTACGATATAACGTATAACGTTATGTAGTACACCGTTACAACGTATAACGTTATGTAGTACAACGTTACAACGTATAACGTTGTATACTATAACGATATAACGTATAACGTTATATACCATTACGATATAACGTGTAACGTTATATACTATTACAAAATAACGTATAACGTTATATAATAATACAAAATAACGTATAACGTTATATAGCATTACGATATAACGTATAACGTTATGTAGTATACCGTTACAACGTATAGCGATATATACTATTACGATATAACGTATAACGTTATATACTATTACAAAATAACGTATAACGTTCTATACCATTACGATATAACGTATAACGTTATGTAGTACACCGTTACAACGTATAACGTTATGTAGAACAACGTTACAACGTATAACGTTATATACTATAACGATATAACGTATAACGTTATATACCATTACGATATAACGTATAACGTTATATACCATTACGATATAACGTATAACGTTATATACCATTACGATATAACGTATAACGTTATATACTATTACAAAATAACGTATAACATTATATACCTTAACGATATAACGTATAACGTTATATATTATAACGATATAACGTATAACGTTATAAACTATAGCGATATAACGTATAACGTTATATAGTATTACAAAATAACGTATAACGTTATATAGCATTACGATATAACGTATAACGTTATGTAGTATACCGTTACAACGTATAGCGTTATATACTATTACGATATAGCGAATAACGTTGTATACTATTACGATATAACTTATAACGTTATGTAGTACACCGTTACAACGTATAACGTTATGTAGTACAACGTTACAACGTATAACGCTATATACTATAACGATATAAAGTATAACGTTATATACCATTACGATATAACGTATAACGTTATATACTATTACAAAATAACCTATAACGTTATATACTATTACAAAATAACGTATAACGTTATATACTATTCCAAAATAACGTATAACGTTATATAGCATTACGATATAACGTATAACGTTGTATACTATTATCATATAACGTATAACGCTATGTAGTATACCGTTACAACGTATAACCTTGTATAATATTACGATATAACGTATAACGTTAGATCCTATTGCTATATAACTTATAACGTCGTATACTATTACGATGTAACGCATAACGTTATATACCATAACGACATAACGTATAACGTTATATACTATAACGATATAACGTATAACGTTATATACAATAACGATATAACGTATAACGTTATATACTATAACGATATAACGTATAACGTTATATACTATTACGATATAACGTATAACATTAGATCCTATTGCTATATAACGTATAACGTTATATACTATTACAAAATAACGTATAACGTTATATACTATTACAAAATAACGTATAACGCTATATAGCATTACGATATAACGTATAACGTTGTATTCTACTACGTTACAACATATAACGTTATGTAGTACACCATTACAACGTATAACGTTATATACTATAACGATATAACGTATAACGTTGTATAGTATTACGATATAACGTATAAGGTTATGTAGTACACCTTTACAACGTATAACGTTATGTAGAACAACCTTACAACGTATAACGTTATATACTATAACGATATAACGTATAACGTTATATACCATTACGATATAACGTATGACGTTGTATAGTATTACGATATAACGTATAAGGTTATGTAGTACACCGTTACAACGTATAACGTTATGTAGAACAACGTTACAACGTATAACGTTATATACTATAACGATATAACGTATAACGTTATATACCATTACGATATAACGTATAACGTTATATACCATTACGATATAACGTACAACGTTATATACTATTACAAAATAACGTATAACGTTCTATACCATTACGGTATAACGTATAAGGTTGTATAGTATTACGATATAACGTATAACGTTATGTAGAACAACGTTACAACGTATAACGTTATATACTATAACGATATAACGTATAACGTTATATACCATTACGATATAACGTATGACGTTGTATAGTATTACGATATAACGTATAACGTTATATACCATTACGATATAACGTATGACGTTGTATAGTATTACGATATAACGTATAAGGTTATGTAGTACACCGTTACAACGTATAACGTTATGTAGAACAACGTTACAACGTATAACGTTATATACTATAACGATAAAACGTATAACGTTATATACCATTACGATATAACGTGTAACGTTATATACTATTACAGAATAACGTATAACGTTATATAATAATACAAAATAACGTATAACGTTATATAGCATTACGATATAACGTATAACGTTATGTAGTATACCGTTACAACGTATAGCGATATATACTATTACGATATAACGTATAACGTTATATACTATTACAAAATAACGTATAACGTTCTATACCATTACGATATAACGTATAACGTTATGTAGTACACCGTTACAACGTATAACGTTATGTAGAACAACGTTACAACGTATAACGTTATATACTATAACGATATAACGTATAACGTTATATACTATAACGATATAACGTATAACGTTATATACCATTACGATATAACGTATAACGTTATATACCATTACGATATAACGTATAACGTTATATACCATTACGATATAACGTATAACGTTATATACTATTACAAAATAACGTATAACGTTTTATACCTTAACGATATAACGTATAACGTTATATACTATAACGATATAACGTATAACGTTATAAACTATAGCGATATAACGTATAACGTTATATAGTATTACAAAATAACGTATAACGTTATATACTATTACAAAATAACGTATAACGTTATATTCCTTAACGATATAACGTATAACGTTATATACTATGACGATATAACGTATAACGTTATATACTATAACGATATAACGTATAACGTTATATACTATTACAAAATAACGTATAACGTTCTATACCATTACGGTATAACGTATAAGATTGTATAGTATTACGATATAACGTATAACGTTATGTAGTACACCGTTACAACGTATAACGTTATGTAGTACAACGTTACAACGTATAACGTTGTATACTATAACGATATAACGTATAACGTTATATACCATTACGATATAACGTGTAACGTTATATACTATTACAAAATAACGTATAACGTTATATAATAATACAAAATAACGTATAACGTTATATAGCATTACGATATAACGTATAACGTTATGTAGTATACCGTTACAACGTATAGCGATATATACTATTACGATATAACGTATAACGTTATATACTATTACAAAATAACGTATAACGTTCTATACAATTACGATATAACGTATAACGTTATGTAGTACACCGTTACAACGTATAACGTTATGTAGAACAACGTTACAACGTATAACGTTATATACTATAACGATATAACGTATAACGTTATATACCATTACGATATAACGTATAACGTTATATACCATTACGATATAACGTATAACGTTATATACTATTACAAAATAACGTATAACATTATATACCTTAACGATATAACGTATAACGTTATATATTATAACGATATAACGTATAACGTTATAAACTATAGCGATATAACGTATAACGTTATATAGTATTACAAAATAACGTATAACGTTATATACTATTACAAAATAACGTATAACGTTATATAGCATTACGATATAACGTATAACGTTCTATACCATTACGATATAACGTATAACGTTGTATAGTATTACGATATAACGTATAACGTTATTTAGTACAGCGTTAGAACGTATAACGTTATGTAGAACAACGTTACAACGTATAACGTTATATACTATGACGATATAGCGTATAACGTTATATACCATTACGATATAACGTATAACGTTATATACCATTACGATATAACGTATAACTTTATATACTATTACAAAATAACGTATAACGTTATATACCTTAACGATATAACGTATAACGTTATATACTATTACGATATAACGTATAACGTTACATAGTATTACAAAATAACGTATAACGTTATATACTATTACAAAATAACGTATAACGTTATATTCCTTAACGATATAACGTATAGCGTTATATACTATAACGATATAACGTATAACGTTATATAATATTACAAAATAACGTATAACGTTATATAGCATTGCGAAATAACGTATAACGTTATGTAGTATACCGTTACAACGTATAGCGTTATATACTATTACGATATAACGTATAACGTTATATACTATTACGATATAACGTATAACGTTGTATACTGTTACGATATAACGTATAACGTTATGTAGTACACCGTTACAACGTATAACGTTATGTAGTACACCGCTACAACGTATAACGTTATATACTATAACGATATAACGTATAACGTTATATACCATAACGATATAACGTATAACGTTATATACTATAACGATATAACGTATAACGTTATATACCATTAGGATATAACGTATAACGTTGTATAGTATTACGATATAACGTATAACGTTATGTAGTACACCGTTACAACGTATAACGTTATGTAGTACAAAGTTACAACGTATAACGCTATATACTATAACGATATAATGTATATCGTTATATACCATTACGATATAACGTATAACGTTATATACTATTACAAAATAACGTATAACGTTATATAGCATTACGATAAAACGTATAACGTTATGTAGTACACCGTTACAACGTATAGCGTTATATACTATTACGATATAGCGAATAACGTTGTATACTATTACGATATAACTTATAACGTTATGTAGTACACCGTTACAACGTATAACGTTATGTAGTACAACGTTACAACGTATAACGTTATATACTATAACGATATAACGTATAACGTTATATACCATTACGATATAACGTATAACGTTATATACCATTACGATATAACGTATAACGTTATATACTATTACAAAATAACGTATAACGTTATATACCTTAACGATATAACGTATAACGTTATATACTATAACGATATAACGTATAACGTTATAAACTATAGCGATATAACGTATAACGTTATATAGTATTACAAAATAACGTATAACGTTATATACTATTACAAAATAACGTATAACGTTATATTCCTTAACGATATAACGTATAACGTTAAATACTATAACGATATAACGTATAACGTTATATACTATAACGATATAACGTATAACGTTATATACTATTACAAAATAACGTATAACGTTATATACTATTACAAAATAACGTATAACGTCATATACTATTACAAAATAACGTATAACGTTATATAGCATTACGATATAACGTATAACGTTGTATACCATTATCATATAACGTATAACGTTATGTAGTACACCGTTATAACGTATAACGTCATATACTATAACGATATAACGTATAACGTTATATACCATTACGATATAACGTATAACGTTATATACCATTACGATATAACGTGTAACGTTATATACTATTACAAAATAACGTATAACGTTATATACCTTAACGATATAACGTATAACGTTATATACTATAACGATATAACGTATAATGTTATATACTATAGCGATATAACGTATAACGTTATGTAGTATTACAAAATAACGTATAACGTTATATAGTATTACAAAATAACGTATAACGTTATATACTATTACAAAATAACGTATAACGTTATATTCCTTAACGATATAACGTATAACGTTATATACTATGACGATATAACGCATAACGTTATATACTATTACAAAATTACGTATAACGTTCTATACCATTACGGTATAACGTATAACGTTGTAAAGTATTACGATATAATGTATAACGTTATGTAGTACACCGTTACAACGTATAACGTTATGTAGTACAACGTTACAACGTATAACGTTATATACTATAACGATATAACGCATAACGTTATATACCATAACGATATAACGTATAACGTTGTATACTATAACGATATAACGTATAACGTTATATACCATTAGGATGTAACGTATAACGTTGTATAGTATTACGATATAACGTATAACGTTATGTAGTACACCGTTACAACGTATACGTTATGTAGTACAACGTTACAACGTATAACGCTATATACTATAATGATATAAAGTATAACGTTATATACCATTACGATATAACGTATAACGTTATATACTATTAGAAAATAACGTATAACGTTATATACTATTCCAAAATAACGTATAACGTTATATAGCATTACGATATAACGTATAACGTTGTATACTATTATCATATAACGTATAACGCTATGTAGTATACCGTTACAACGTATAGCGTTATATACTATTACGATATAGCGAATAACGTTGTATACTATTACGATATAACTTATAACGTTATGTAGTACACCGTTACAACGTATAACGTTATGTAGTACAACGTTACAACGTATAACGCTATATACTATAACGATATAAAGTATAACGTTATATACCATTACGATATAACGTATAACGTTATATACCATTACGATATAACGTGTAAAGTTATATACTATTACAAAATAACGTATAACGTTATATACCTTAACGATATAACGTATAACGTTATATACTATAACGATATAACGTATAACGATATATACTATAGCGATATAACGTATAACGTTATATAGTATTACAAAATAACGTATAACGTTATATACTATTACAAAATAACGTATAACGTTATATTCCTTAACGATATAACGTATAACGTTATATACTATAACGATATAACGTATAACGTTATATACCATTAGGATGTAACGTATAACGTTGTAAAGTATTACGATATAATGTATAACGTTATGTAGTACACCGTTACAACGTATAACGTTATGTAGTACAACGTTACAACGTATAACGTTATATACTATAACGATATAACGCATAACGTTATATACCATAACGATATAACGTATAACGTTGTATACTATAACGATATAACGTATAACGTTATATACCATTAGGATGTAACGTATAACGTTGTATAGTATTACGATATAACGTATAACGTTATGTAGTACACCGTTACAACGTATACGTTATGTAGTACAACGTTACAACGTATAACGCTATATACTATAATGATATAAAGTATAACGTTATATACCATTACGATATAACGTATAACGTTATATACTATTAGAAAATAACGTATAACGTTATATACTATTCCAAAATAACGTATAACGTTATATAGCATTACGATATAACGTATAACGTTGTATACTATTATCATATAACGTATAACGCTATGTAGTATACCGTTACAACGTATAGCGTTATATACTATTACGATATAGCGAATAACGTTGTATACTATTACGATATAACTTATAACGTTATGTAGTACACCGTTACAACGTATAACGTTATGTAGTACAACGTTACAACGTATAACGCTATATACTATAACGATATAAAGTATAACGTTATATACCATTACGATATAACGTATAACGTTATATACTATTACAAAATAACGTATAACGTTATATACTATTACAAAATAACGTATAACGTTCTATACCATTACGGTATAACGTATAACGTTATATACTATAACGATATAACGTATAACGTTATATACCATTACGATATAACGTATAACGTTATATACCATTACGATATAACGTGTAAAGTTATATACTATTACAAAATAACGTATAACGTTATATACCTTAACGATATAACGTATAACGTTATATACTATAACGATATAACGTATAACGATATATACTATAGCGATATAACGTATAACGTTATATAGTATTACAAAATAACGTATAACGTTATATACTATTACAAAATAACGTATAACGTTATATTCCTTAACGATATAACGTATAACGTTATATACTATAACGATATAACGTATAACGTTATACACTATAACGATATAACGTATGACGTTATATACTATTACAAAATAACGTATAACGTTATATACTATTACAAAATTACGTATAACGTTCTATACCATTACGGTATAACGTATAACGTTGTATAGTATTACGATATAACGTATAACGTTATGTAGTACACCGTTACAACGTATAACGTTATGTAGTACAACGTTACAACGTATAACGTTATATACTATAACGATATAACGCATAACGTTATATACTATTACAAAATTACGTATAACGTTCTATACCATTACGGTATAACGTATAACGTTGTATAGTATTACGATATAACGTATAACGTTATGTAGTACACCGTTACAACGTATAACGTTATGTAGTACAACGTTAAAACGTATAACGTTATATACTATAACGATATAACGCATAACGTTATATACCATTACGATATAACGTGTAACGTTATATACTATTACCAACTAACGTATAACGTTATATAATATTACAAAATAACGTATAACGTTATATAGCATTACGATATAACGTATAACGTTATGTAGTACACCGTTACAACGTATAACGTTATGTAGAACAACGTTACAACGTATAACGTTATATACTATTACAAAATAACGTATAACGTTCTATACCATTACGGTATAACGTATAACGTTGTATAGTATTACGATATAACGTATAACGTTATATACCATTACGATATAACGTATAACGTTATATACCATTACGATATAACGTATAACGTTATATACCATTACGATATAACGTGTAAAGTTATATACTATTACAAAATAACGTATAACGTTATATACCTTAACGATATAACGTATAACGTTATATACTATAACGATATAACGTATAACGATATATACTATAGCGATATAACGTATAACGTTATATAGTATTACAAAATAACGTATAACGTTATACACTATTACAAAATAACGTATAACGTTATATTCCTTAACGATATAACGTATAACGTTATATACTATAACGATATAACGTATAACGTTATATACTATAACGATATAACGTATGACGTTATATACTATTACAAAATTACGTATAACGTTCTATACCATTACGGTATAACGTATAACGTTGTATAGTATTACGATATAACGTATAACGTTATGTAGTACACCGTTACAACGTATAACGTTATGTAGTACAACGTTACAACGTATAACGTTATATACTATAACGATATAACGCATAACGTTATATACCATTACGATATAACGTCTAACGTTATATACTATTACCAACTAACGTATAACGTTATATAATATTACAAAATAACGTATAACGTTATATAGCATTACGATATAACGTATAACGTTATATACTATTACAAAATAACGTATTACGTTATATACTATTACCAAATCACGTATAACGTTATATAATATTACAAAATAACGTATAACGTTATATAGCATTACGAAATAACGTATAACATTATGTAGTATACCGTTACAACGTATAGCGTTATATACTATTACGATATAACGTATAACGTTATATACTATTACGATATAACGAATAACGTTGTATACTATTACGATATAACGTATAACGTTATGTAGTACACCGTTACAACGTATAACGTTATGTAGTACACCGCTACAACGTATAACGTTATATACTATAACGATATAACGTATAACGTTATATACCATAACGATATAACGTATAACGTTATATACCATAACGATATAACGTATAACGTTATATACTATAACGATATAACGTATAACGTTACATACCATTAGGATATAACGTATAACGTTGTATAGTATTACGATATAACGTATAACGATATATACTATTACAAAATAACGTAAAACGTTATATACTATTACAAAATAACGTATAACGTTATATACTATTCCAAAATAACGTATAACGTTATATAGCATTACGATATAACGTTTAACGTTGTATACTATTATCATATAACGTATAACGCTATGTAGTATACCGTTACAACGTATAACGTTGTATACTATTACGATATAACGTATAACGTTATATAGTATTACAAAATAACATATAACGTTATATACTATTACAAAATAACGTATAACGTTATATTCCTTAACGATATAACGTATAACGTTATATACTATAACGATATAACGTATAACGTTATATACCTTAACGATATAACGTATAACGTTATATACTATAACGATATAACTTATAACGTTATGTACTATAGCGATATAACGTATAACGTTATATAGTATTACAAAATAACGTATAACGTTATATACTATTACAAAATAACGTATAACGTTATATTCCTTTACGATATATCGTATAACGTTATATACTATAACGATATAACGTATAACGTTATATACCATTACGATATAACGTATGACGTTATATACTATTACAAAATAACGTATAACGTTATAAACTATAGCGATATAACGTATAACGTTATATAGTATTACAAAATAACGTATAACGTTATATACTATTACAAAATAACGTATAACGTTATATTCCTTAACGATATAACGTATAACGTTAAATACTATAACGATATAACGTATAACGTTATATACTATAACGATATAACGTATAACGTTATATACTATTACAAAATAACGTATAACGTTATATACTATTACAAAATAACGTATAACGTCATATACTATTACAAAATAACGTATAACGTTATATAGCATTACGATATAACGTATAACGTTGTATACCATTATCATATAACGTATAACGTTATGTAGTACACCGTTATAACGTATAACGTCATATACTATAACGATATAACGTATAACGTTATAAACTATAGCGATATAACGTATAACGTTATATAGTATTACAAAATAACGTATAACGTTATATACTATTACAAAATAACGTATAACGTTATATTCCTTAACGATATAACGTATAACGTTAAATACTATAACGATATAACGTATAACGTTATATACTATAACGATATAACGTATAACGTTATATACTATTACAAAATAACGTATAACGTTATATACTATTACAAAATAACGTATA
>NW_026109247.1:0-64127 GCF_024516045.1 Bombus affinis
CGTTATATGGTAATTCTATATGACGTTATACGTTATTCCGTAACAGTATATATCGTTTTACGTTATATGGTAATGCTATATAACGTTATACGTTATATGGTAATAGTATATATCGCTATACGTTATAACGTAACAATATATAACGTTATACGTTATATGGTAATACTATATAACGATATACGTTATTACGTAATAGTATATATCGTTATACGTTATAACGTAACACTATATAACGTTATACGTTACATGGTAATAGTATATATTGTTATACGTTATAACGTCACAATATATAACGTTATACGTTATATGGTAATACTATATAACGATATACGTTATCACGTAATAGTATATATCGTTATACGTTATAATGTAACAATATAGAACGTTATACGTTATATGGTAATACTATATAACGATATACGTTATTACGTAATAATATATATCGTTATACGTTATAACGTAACACTATATAACGTTATACGTTACATGGTAATAGTATATATCGTTATACGTTATAACGTCACAATATATAACGTTATACGTTATATGGTAAAAGTATATATCGTTATACGTTATAACGTAACAATATATAACGTTATACGTTATATGGTAATACTATATAACGATATACGTTATGACGTAATAGTATATATCGTTATACGTTATAACGTCATACTGTATAACGTTATACGTTATATGGTAATTCTATATAACGTTATACGTTATTACGTAATAGTATATATCGTTTTACCTTATATCGTAATGCTATATAACGTTATACGTTATAACGTAACACTATATAACGTTATACGTTATATGGTAATAGTATATATCGCTATACGTTATAACGTAACAATATATAACGTTATACGTTTTATGGTAATACTATATAACGATAAACGTTATTACGTAATAGTATATATCGTTATACGTTATAACGTAACACTATATAACGTTATACGTTATATGGTGATACTATATAACGATATGCGTTATTACGTAATAGTATATATCGTTATACGTTATAACGTAATACTATATAACGTTATACGTTATATGGTAATTCTATATAACGTTATACGTTATTACGTAATAGTATATATCGTTTTACGTTATAGCGTAATACTATATAACGTTATACGTTATAACGTAACAATATATAACGTTATACGTTATATGGTAATACTATATAACGATATACGTTATTACGCAATAGTATATATCGTTATACGTTATATGGTAATAGTATATATCGCTATACGTTATAACGTAACACTATATAACGTTATACGTTATATGGTGATACTATATAACGATATGCGTTATTACGTAATAGTATATATCGTTATACGTTATAACGTAATACTATATAACGTTATACGTTATATGGTAATTCTATATAACGTTATACGTTATTACGTAATAGTATATATCGCTATACGTTATAACGTAACACTATATAACGTTATACGTTATATGGTAATACTATATATCGTTATACGTTATAACGTAACAATATATAACGTTATACGTTATATGGTAATACTATATAACAATATACGGTATTACGAAATAGTATATATCGTTTTACGTTATATGGTAATACTATATATCGTTATACGTTATAACGTAACAATATATAACGTTATACGTTATATGGTAATACTATATAACGATATCCGTTATTACGTAATAGTATATATCGTTATACGTTATAACGTAATAATATATAACGTTATACGTTATATGGTAATACTATATAACGATATACGTTATTACGTAATAGTATATATCGTTATACGTTATAACGTAACACTATATAACGTTATACGTTATATGGTAATACTATATATCGTTATACGTTATAACGTAACAATATATAACGTTATACGTTATATGGTAATACTATATAACAATATACGGTATTACGTAATAGTATATATCGTTTTACGTTATATGGTAATGCTATATAACGTTATACGTTATAACGTAACAATATATAACGTAATACGTTATATAGTAATAGTATATATCGCTATACGTTATAACGTAACAATATATAACGTTATACGTTATATGGTAATACTATATAACGATATACGTTATTACGTAATAGTATATATCGTTATACGTTATAACGTAACACTGTATAACGTTATGCGTTATATGGTAATTCTATATAACGTTATACGTTATTCCGTAATGGTATATATCGTTTTACGTTATATGGTAATGCTATATAACGTTATACGTTATATGGTAATAGTATATATCGCTATACGTTATAACGTAACAATATATAACGTTATACGTTATATGGTAATACTATATAACGATATACGTTATTACGTAATACTATATAACGTTATACGTTATATGGTAATTCTATATAACGTTATACGTTATTACGTAATAGTATATATCGTTTTACGTTATAACGTAATACTATATAACGTTATACGTTATAACGTAACAATATATAACGTTATACGTTATATGGTAATACTATATAACGATATACGTTATTACGTAATAGTATATATCGTTTTACGTTATATGGTAATGCTATATAACGTTATACGTTATAACGTAACAATATATAACGTTATACGTTATATGGTAATAGTATATATCGCTATACGTTAAACGTAACAATATATAACGTTATACGTTATATGGTAATACTATATAACGATATACGTTATTACGTAATAGTATAAATCGTTATACGTTATAACGTAACACTATATAACGTTATACGTTATATGGTAATGGTATATATTGTTATACGTTATAACGTCACAATATATAACGTTATACGTTATATGGTAATACTATATAACGATATACGTTATCACGTAATAGTATATATCGTTATACGTTATAATGTAACAATATAGAACGTTATACGTTATATGGTAATACTATATAACGATATACGTTATTACGTAATAGTATATATCGTTATACGTTATAACGTAACACTATATAACGTTATACGTTACATGGTAATAGTATATATCGTTATACGTTATAACGTCACAATATATAACGTTATACGTTATATGGTAATAGTATATATCGTTATACGTTATAGCGTAACAATATATAACGTTATACGTTATATGGTAATACTATATAACGATATACGTTATTACGTAATAGTATATATCGTTATACGTTATAACGTCATACTATATAACGTTATACGTTATATGGTAATTCTATATAACGTTATACGTTATTACGTAACAGTATATATCGTTTTACCTTATATCGTAATGCTATATAACGTTATACGTTATAACGTAACACTATATAACGTTATACGTTATATGGTAATAGTATATACCGCTATACGTTATAACGTAACAATATATAACGTTATACGTTATATGGTAATACTATATAACGATATACGTTATTACGTAATAGTATATATCGTTATACGTTATAACGTAACACTATATAACGTTATACGTTATATGGTAATTCTATATAACGATATACGTTATTACGTAATAGTATATATCGCTATACGTTATAACGTAACAATATATATAACGTTATACGTTATATGGTAATACTATATAACGATATACGTTATTACGTAATAGTATATATCGTTTTACGTTATAACGTAATACTATATAACGTTATACGTTATAACGTAACAATATATAACGTTATACGTTATATGGTAATACTATATAACGATATACGTTATTACGTAATAGTATATACCGTTATACGTTATAACGTAATACTATATAACGTTATACGTTATATGGTAATACTATATATCGTTATACGTTATTACGTAATAGTATATATCGTTTTACCTTATATGGTAATGCTATATAACGTTATACGTTATAACGTAACGCTATATAACGTTATACGTTATATGGTAATAGTATATATCGCTATACGTTATAACGTAACAATATATAACGTTATACGTTATATGGTAATACTATATAACGATATACGTTATTACGTAATAATATATATCGTTATACGTTATAACGTAACACTATATAACGTTATACGTTATATGGTAATTCTATATAACGTTATACGTTATTCCGTAATAGTATATATCGTTTTACGTTATATGGTAATGCTATATAACGTTATACGTTATATGGTAACAGTATATATAGCTATACGTTATAACGTAACAATATATAACGTTATACGTTATATGGTAATACTATATAACGATATACGTTATTACGTAATAGTATATATCGTTATACGTTATAACGTAACAATATATAACGTTATACGTTATATGGTAATAGTATATATCGCTATACGTTATAACGTAACAATATATAACGTTATACGTTATATGGTAATACTACATAACGATATACGTTATTACGTAATAGTATATATCGTTATACGTTATAACGTAACACTATATAACGTTATACGTTATATGGTAATTCTATATAACGTTATACGTTATTCCGTAACAGTATATATCGTTTTACGTTATATGGTAATGCTATATAACGTTATACGTTATATGGTAATAGTATATATCGCTATACGTTATAACGTAACAATATATAACGTTATACGTTATATGGTAATACTATATAACGATATACGTTATTACGTAATAGTATATATCGTTATACGTTATAACGTAACACCATATAACGTTATACGTTACATGGTAATAGTATATATTGTTATACGTGATAACGTCACAATATATAACGTTATACGTTATATGGTAATACTATATAACGATATACGTTATCACGTAATAGTATATATCGTTATACGTTATAATGTAACAATATAGAACGTTATACGTTATATGGTAATACTATATAACGATATACGTTATTACGTAATAGTATATATCGTTATACGTTATAACGTAACACTATATAACGTTATACGTTACATGGTAATAGTATATATCGTTATACGTTATAACATCACAATATATAACGTTATACGTTTTATGGTAAAAGTATATATCGTTATACGTTATAACGTAACAATATAGAACGTTATACGTTATATGGTAATACTATATAACGATATACGTTATTACGTAATAGTATATATCGTTATACGTTATAACGTCATACTATATAACGTTATACGTTATATGGTAATTCTATATAACGTTATACGTTATTACGTAATAGTATATATCGTTTTACCTTATATCGTAATGCTATATAACGTTATACGTTATAACGTAACACTATATAACGTTATACGTTATATGGTAATACTATATAACGATATACGTTATTACGTAATAGTATATTTCGTTATACGTTATAACGTCATACTATATAACGTTATACGTTATATGGTAATTCTATATAACGTTATACGTTATTACGTAATAGTATATATCGTTATACGTTATAACGTAACACTATATAACGTTATACGTTATATGGTAATTCTATATAACGATATACGTTATTACGTAATAGTATATATCGCTATACGTTATAACGTAACAATATATAACGTTATACGTTATATGGTAATACTATATAACGATATACGTTATTACGTAATAGTATATATCGTTTTACGTTATAACGTAATACTATATAACGTTATACGTTATAACGTAACAATATATAACGTTATACGTTATATGGTAATACTATATAACGATATACGTTATTACGTAATAGTATATACCGTTATACGTTATAACGTAATACTATATAACGTTATACGTTATATGGTAATTCTATATAACGATATACGTTATTACGTAATAGTATATATCGTTTTACCTTATATGGTAATGCTATATAACGTTATACGTTATAACGTAACGCTATATAACGTTATACGTTATATGGTAATAGTATATATCGCTATACGTTATAACGTAACAATATATAACGTTATACGTTATATGGTAATACTATATAACGATATACGTTATTACGTAATAGTATATATCGTTATACGTTATAACGTAACACTATATAACGTTATACGTTATATGGTAATACTATATAACGATATGCGTTATTACGTAATAGTATATATCGTTATACGTTATAACGTAATACTATATAACGTTATACGTTATATGGTAATTCTATATAACGTTATACGTTATTACGTAATAGTATATATCGTTTTACGTTATAACGTAATACTATATAACGTTATACGTTATAACGTAACACTATATAACGTTATACGTTATATGGTAATAGTATATACCGCTATACGTTATAACGTAACAATATATAACGTTATACGTTATATGGTAATACTATATAACGATATACGTTATAACGTAACAATATATAACGTTATACGTTATATGGTAATACTATATAACGATATACGTTATTACTTAATAGTATATATCGTTATACGTTATAACGTAACACTATATAACGTTATACGTTATATGGTAATTCTGTATAACGTTATACGTTATTCCGTAATAGTATATATCGTTTTACGTTATATGGTAATGCTATATAACGTTATACGTCATATGGTAATAGTATATATCGCTATACGTTATAACGTAACAATATATAACGTTATACGTTATATGGTAATACTATATAACGATATACGTTATTACGCAATAGTATATATCATTATACGTTATAACGTAACACTATATAACGTTATACGTTATATGGTAATACTATATATCGTTATACGTTATAACGTAACAATATATAACGTTATACGTTATATGGTAATAGTATATAACAATATACGGTATTACGAAATAGTATATATCGTTTTACGTTATATGGTAATGCTATATAACGATATACATTATAACGTAACACTATATAACGCTATACGTTGTATGGTAATACTGTATATCGTTATACGTTATAACGTAACAATATATAACGTTATACGTTATATGGTAATACTATATAACGATATACGTTATTACGTAATAGTATATTTCGTTATACGTTATAACGTAACACTATATAACGTTATACGTTATATGGTAATTCTATATAACGTTATACGTTATTCCGTAATAGTATATATCGTTTTACGTTATATGGTAATGCTATATAACGTTATACGTTATATGGTAATAGTATATATCGCTATACGTTATAACGTAACAATATATAACGTTATACGTTAAATGGTAATACTATATAACGATATACGTTATTACGTAATAGTATATATGGTTATACGTTATAACGTAACAATATATAACGTTATACGTTATATGGTAATACTATATAACGATATACGTTATTACGTAATAGTATATATCGTTATACGTTATAACGTAACACTATTTAACGTTATACGTTACATGGTAATACTATATATCGTTATACGTTATAACGTAACAATATATAACGTTATACGTTATATGGTAATACTATATAACAATATACGGTATTACGTAATAGTATATATCGTTTTACGTTATATGAAATGCTATATAACGTTATACGTTATAACGTAACAATATATAACGTAATACGTTATATAGTAATAGTATATATCGCTATACGTTATAACGTAACAATATATAACGTTATACGTTATATGGTAATACTATATATCGTTATACGTTATAACGTAACACTATATAACGTTATACGTTATATGGTAATTCTATATAACGTTATACGTTATTCCGTAATAGTATATATCGTTTTACGTTATATGGTAATGCTATATAACGTTATACGTTATATGGTAATAGTATATATCGCTATACGTTATAACGTAACAATATATAACGTTATACGTTAAATGGTAATACTATATAACGATATACGTTATTACGTAATAGTATATATGGTTATACGTTATAACGTAACAATATATAACGTTATACGTTATATGGTAATTCTATATAACGATATACGTTATTACGTAATAGTATATATCGCTATACGTTATAACGTAACAATATATAACGTTATACGTTATATGGTAATACTATATAACGATATACGTTATTACGTAATAGTATATATCGTTTTACGTTATAACGTAATACTATATAACGTTATACGTTATAACGTAACAATATATAACGTTATACGTTATATGGTAATACTATATAACGATATACGTTATTACGTAATAGTATATACCGTTATACGTTATAACGTAATACTATATAACGTTATACGTTATATGGTAATACTATATATCGTTATACGTTATTACGTAATAGTATATATCGTTTTACCTTATATGGTAATGCTATATAACGTTATACGTTATAACGTAACGCTATATAACGTTATACGTTATATGGTAATAGTATATATCGCTATACGTTATAACGTAACAATATATAACGTTATACGTTATATGGTAATACTATATAACGATATACGTTATTACGTAATAGTATATATCGTTATACGTTATAACGTCATACTATATAACGTTATACGTTATATGGTAATTCTATATAACGTTATACGTTATTACGTAACAGTATATATCGTTTTACCTTATATCGTAATGCTATATAACGTTATACGTTATAACGTAACACTATATAACGTTATACGTTATATGGTAATAGTATATACCGCTATACGTTATAACGTAACAATATATAACGTTATACGTTATATGGTAATACTATATAACGATATACGTTATTACGTAATAGTATATATCGTTATACGTTATAACGTAACACTATATAACGTTATACGTTATATGGTAATTCTATATAACGATATACGTTATTACGTAATAGTATATATCGCTATACGTTATAACGTAACAATATATAACGTTATACGTTATATGGTAATACTATATAACGATATACGTTATTACGTAATAGTATATATCGTTTTACGTTATAACGTAATACTATATAACGTTATACGTTATAACGTAACAATATATAACGTTATACGTTATATGGTAATACTATATAACGATATACGTTATTACGTAATAGTATATACCGTTATACGTTATAACGTAATACTATATAACGTTATACGTTATATGGTAATACTATATATCGTTATACGTTATTACGTAATAGTATATATCGTTTTACCTTATATGGTAATGCTATATAACGTTATACGTTATAACGTAACGCTATATAACGTTATACGTTATATGGTAATAGTATATATCGCTATACGTTATAACGTAACAATATATAACGTTATACGTTATATGGTAATACTATATAACGATATACGTTATTACGTAATAATATATATCGTTATACGTTATAACGTAACACTATATAACGTTATACGTTATATGGTAATTCTATATAACGTTATACGTTATTCCGTAATAGTATATATCGTTTTACGTTATATGGTAATGCTATATAACGTTATACGTTATATGGTAACAGTATATATAGCTATACGTTATAACGTAACAATATATAACGTTATACGTTATATGGTAATACTATATAACGATATACGTTATTACGTAATAGTATATATCGTTATACGTTATAACGTAACAATATATAACGTTATACGTTATATGGTAATAGTATATATCGCTATACGTTATAACGTAACAATATATAACGTTATACGTTATATGGTAATACTACATAACGATATACGTTATTACGTAATAGTATATATCGTTATACGTTATAACGTAACACTATATAACGTTATACGTTATATGGTAATTCTATATAACGTTATACGTTATTCCGTAACAGTATATATCGTTTTACGTTATATGGTAATGCTATATAACGTTATACGTTATATGGTAATAGTATATATCGCTATACGTTATAACGTAACAATATATAACGTTATACGTTATATGGTAATACTATATAACGATATACGTTATTACGTAATAGTATATATCGTTATACGTTATAACGTAACACCATATAACGTTATACGTTACATGGTAATAGTATATATTGTTATACGTGATAACGTCACAATATATAACGTTATACGTTATATGGTAATACTATATAACGATATACGTTATCACGTAATAGTATATATCGTTATACGTTATAATGTAACAATATAGAACGTTATACGTTATATGGTAATACTATATAACGATATACGTTATTACGTAATAGTATATATCGTTATACGTTATAACGTAACACTATATAACGTTATACGTTACATGGTAATAGTATATAACGATATACGTTATTACGCAATAGTATATATCATTATACGTTATAACGTAACACTATATAACGTTATACGTTATATGGTAATACTATATATCGTTATACGTTATAACGTAACAATATATAACGTTATACGTTATATGGTAATAGTATATAACAATATACGGTATTACGAAATAGTATATATCGTTTTACGTTATATGGTAATGCTATATAACGATATACATTATAACGTAACACTATATAACGCTATACGTTGTATGGTAATACTGTATATCGTTATACGTTATAACGTAACAATATATAACGTTATACGTTATATGGTAATACTATATAACGATATACGTTATTACGTAATAGTATATTTCGTTATACGTTATAACGTAACACTATATAACGTTATACGTTATATGGTAATTCTATATAACGTTATACGTTATTCCGTAATAGTATATATCGTTTTACGTTATATGGTAATGCTATATAACGTTATACGTTATATGGTAATAGTATATATCGCTATACGTTATAACGTAACAATATATAACGTTATACGTTAAATGGTAATACTATATAACGATATACGTTATTACGTAATAGTATATATGGTTATACGTTATAACGTAACAATATATAACGTTATACGTTATATGGTAATACTATATAACGATATACGTTATTACGTAATAGTATATATCGTTATACGTTATAACGTAACACTATTTAACGTTATACGTTACATGGTAATACTATATATCGTTATACGTTATAACGTAACAATATATAACGTTATACGTTATATGGTAATACTATATAACAATATACGGTATTACGTAATAGTATATATCGTTTTACGTTATATGAAATGCTATATAACGTTATACGTTATAACGTAACAATATATAACGTAATACGTTATATAGTAATAGTATATATCGCTATACGTTATAACGTAACAATATATAACGTTATACGTTATATGGTAATACTATATATCGTTATACGTTATAACGTAACACTATATAACGTTATACGTTATATGGTAATTCTATATAACGTTATACGTTATTCCGTAATAGTATATATCGTTTTACGTTATATGGTAATGCTATATAACGTTATACGTTATATGGTAATAGTATATATCGCTATACGTTATAACGTAACAATATATAACGTTATACGTTAAATGGTAATACTATATAACGATATACGTTATTACGTAATAGTATATATGGTTATACGTTATAACGTAACAATATATAACGTTATACGTTATATGGTAATTCTATATAACGATATACGTTATTACGTAATAGTATATATCGCTATACGTTATAACGTAACAATATATAACGTTATACGTTATATGGTAATACTATATAACGATATACGTTATTACGTAATAGTATATATCGTTTTACGTTATAACGTAATACTATATAACGTTATACGTTATAACGTAACAATATATAACGTTATACGTTATATGGTAATACTATATAACGATATACGTTATTACGTAATAGTATATACCGTTATACGTTATAACGTAATACTATATAACGTTATACGTTATATGGTAATACTATATATCGTTATACGTTATTACGTAATAGTATATATCGTTTTACCTTATATGGTAATGCTATATAACGTTATACGTTATAACGTAACGCTATATAACGTTATACGTTATATGGTAATAGTATATATCGCTATACGTTATAACGTAACAATATATAACGTTATACGTTATATGGTAATACTATATAACGATATACGTTATTACGTAATAGTATATATCGTTATACGTTATAACGTCATACTATATAACGTTATACGTTATATGGTAATTCTATATAACGTTATACGTTATTACGTAACAGTATATATCGTTTTACCTTATATCGTAATGCTATATAACGTTATACGTTATAACGTAACACTATATAACGTTATACGTTATATGGTAATAGTATATACCGCTATACGTTATAACGTAACAATATATAACGTTATACGTTATATGGTAATACTATATAACGATATACGTTATTACGTAATAGTATATATCGTTATACGTTATAACGTAACACTATATAACGTTATACGTTATATGGTAATTCTATATAACGATATACGTTATTACGTAATAGTATATATCGCTATACGTTATAACGTAACAATATATAACGTTATACGTTATATGGTAATACTATATAACGATATACGTTATTACGTAATAGTATATATCGTTTTACGTTATAACGTAATACTATATAACGTTATACGTTATAACGTAACAATATATAACGTT
The DNA here is from genome assembly GCF_024516045.1 of Bombus affinis. Classification (NCBI taxonomy): domain Eukaryota; kingdom Metazoa; phylum Arthropoda; class Insecta; order Hymenoptera; family Apidae; genus Bombus; species Bombus affinis. The sequence goes on from NW_026109247.1 coordinate 12,477, forward strand.
ATACGTTATATGGTAATACTATATAACGATATACGTTATTACGTAATAGTATATACCGTTATACGTTATAACGTAATACTATATAACGTTATACGTTATATGGTAATACTATATATCGTTATACGTTATTACGTAATAGTATATATCGTTTTACCTTATATGGTAATGCTATATAACGTTATACGTTATAACGTAACGCTATATAACGTTATACGTTATATGGTAATAGTATATATCGCTATACGTTATAACGTAACAATATATAACGTTATACGTTATATGGTAATACTATATAACGATATACGTTATTACGTAATAATATATATCGTTATACGTTATAACGTAACACTATATAACGTTATACGTTATATGGTAATTCTATATAACGTTATACGTTATTCCGTAATAGTATATATCGTTTTACGTTATATGGTAATGCTATATAACGTTATACGTTATATGGTAACAGTATATATAGCTATACGTTATAACGTAACAATATATAACGTTATACGTTATATGGTAATACTATATAACGATATACGTTATTACGTAATAGTATATATCGTTATACGTTATAACGTAACAATATATAACGTTATACGTTATATGGTAATAGTATATATCGCTATACGTTATAACGTAACAATATATAACGTTATACGTTATATGGTAATACTACATAACGATATACGTTATTACGTAATAGTATATATCGTTATACGTTATAACGTAACACTATATAACGTTATACGTTATATGGTAATTCTATATAACGTTATACGTTATTCCGTAACAGTATATATCGTTTTACGTTATATGGTAATGCTATATAACGTTATACGTTATATGGTAATAGTATATATCGCTATACGTTATAACGTAACAATATATAACGTTATACGTTATATGGTAATACTATATAACGATATACGTTATTACGTAATAGTATATATCGTTATACGTTATAACGTAACACCATATAACGTTATACGTTACATGGTAATAGTATATATTGTTATACGTGATAACGTCACAATATATAACGTTATACGTTATATGGTAATACTATATAACGATATACGTTATCACGTAATAGTATATATCGTTATACGTTATAATGTAACAATATAGAACGTTATACGTTATATGGTAATACTATATAACGATATACGTTATTACGTAATAGTATATATCGTTATACGTTATAACGTAACACTATATAACGTTATACGTTACATGGTAATAGTATATATCGTTATACGTTATAACATCACAATATATAACGTTATACGTTATATGGTAAAAGTATATATCGTTATACGTTATAACGTAACAATATAGAACGTTATACGTTATATGGTAATACTATATAACGATATACGTTATTACGTAATAGTATATATCGTTATACGTTATAACGTCATACTATATAACGCTATACGTTATATGGTAATTCTATATAACGTTATACGTTATTACGTAATAGTATATATCGTTTTACCTTATATCGTAATGCTATATAACGTTATACGTTATAACGTAACACTATATAACGTTATACGTTATATGGTAATAGTATATACCGCTATACGTTATAACGTAACAATATATAACGTTATACGTTATATGGTAATACTATATAACGATATACGTTATTACGTAATAGTATATATCGTTATACGTTATAACGTAACACTATATAACGTTATACGTTATATGGTAATTCTATATAACGATATACGTTATTACGTAATAGTATATATCGCTATACGTTATAACGTAACAATATATAACGTTATACGTTATATGGTAATACTATATAACGATATACGTTAATACGTAATAGTATATATCGTTTTACGTTATAACGTAATACTATATAACGTTATACGTTATAACGTAACAATATATAACGTTATACGTTATATGGTAATACTATATAACGATATACGTTATTACGTAATAGTATATACCGTTATACGTTATAACGTAATACTATATAACGTTATACGTTATATGGTAATTCTATATAACGATATACGTTATTACGTAATAGTATATATCGTTTTACCTTATATGGTAATGCTATATAACGTTATACGTTATAACGTAACGCTATATAACGTTATACGTTATATGGTAATAGTATATATCGCTATACGTTATAACGTAACAATATATAACGTTATACGTTATATGGTAATACTATATAACGATATACGTTATTACGTAATAGTATATATCGTTATACGTTATAACGTAACACTATATAACGTTATACGTTATATGGTAATACTATATAACGATATGCGTTATTACGTAATAGTATATATCGTTATACGTTATAACGTAATACTATATAACGTTATACGTTATACGGTAATTCTATATAACGTTATACGTTATTACGTAATAGTATATATCGTTTTACGTTATAACGTAATACTATATAACGTTATACGTTATAACGTAACACTATATAACGTTATACGTTATATGGTAATAGTATATACCGCTATACGTTATAACGTAACAATATATAACGTTATACGTTATATGGTAATACTATATAACGATATACGTTATAACGTAACAATATATAACGTTATACGTTATATGGTAATACTATATAACGATATACGTTATTACTTAATAGTATATATCGTTATACGTTATAACGTAACACTATATAACGTTATACGTTATATGGTAATTCTGTATAACGTTATACGTTATTCCGTAATAGTATATATCGTTTTACGTTATATGGTAATGCTATATAACGTTATACGTCATATGGTAATAGTATATATCGCTATACGTTATAACGTAACAATATATAACGTTATACGTTATATGGTAATACTATATAACGATATACGTTATTACGCAATAGTATATATCATTATACGTTATAACGTAACACTATATAACGTTATACGTTATATGGTAATACTATATATCGTTATACGTTATAACGTAACAATATATAACGTTATACGTTATATGGTAATAGTATATAACAATATACGGTATTACGAAATAGTATATATCGTTTTACGTTATATGGTAATGCTATATAACGATATGCATTATAACGTAACACTATATAACGCTATACGTTGTATGGTAATACTGTATATCGTTATACGTTATAACGTAACAATATATAACGTTATACGTTATATGGTAATACTATATAACGATATACGTTATTACGTAATAGTATATTTCGTTATACGTTATAACGTAACACTATATAACGTTATACGTTATATGGTAATTCTATATAACGTTATACGTTATTCCGTAATAGTATATATCGTTTTACGTTATATGGTAATGCTATATAACGTTATACGTTATATGGTAATAGTATATATCGCTATACGTTATAACGTAACAATATATAACGTTATACGTTAAATGGTAATACTATATAACGATATACGTTATTACGTAATAGTATATATGGTTATACGTTATAACGTAACAATATATAACGTTATACGTTATATGGTAATACTATATAACGATATACGTTATTACGTAATAGTATATATCGTTATACGTTATAACGTAACACTATTTAACGTTATACGTTACATGGTAATACTATATATCGTTATACGTTATAACGTAACAATATATAACGTTATACGTTATATGGTAATACTATATAACAATATACGGTATTACGTAATAGTATATATCGTTTTACGTTATATGAAATGCTATATAACGTTATACGTTATAACGTAACAATATATAACGTAATACGTTATATAGTAATAGTATATATCGCTATACGTTATAACGTAACAATATATAACGTTATACGTTATATGGTAATACTATATATCGTTATACGTTATAACGTAACAATATATAACGTTATACGTTATATGGTAATACTATATAACGATATGCGTTATTACGTAGTAGTATATATCGTTGTACGTTATAACGTAATACTATATAACGTTATACGTTATATGGTAATTCTATATAACGATATACGTTATTACGTAATAGTATATATCGTTATACGTTATATGGTAATAGTATATATCGCTATACGTTATAACGTAACAATATATAACGTTATACGTTATATGGTAATAGTATATATCGCTATACGTTATAACGTAACAATATATAACGTTATACGTTATATGGTAATACTATATAACGATATACGTTATTACGTAATAGTATATATCGTTATACGTTATAACGTAATACTATATAACGTTATACGTTATATGGTAATTCTATATAACGATATACGTTATTACGTAATAGTATATATCGTTTTACCTTATATGGTAATGCTATATATGGTTATACGTTATAACGTAACACTATATAACGTTATACGTTATATGGTAATACTATATAACGATATGCGTTATTACGTAATAGTATATATCGTTATACGTTATAACGTAATACTATATAACGTTATACGTTATATGGTAATTCTATATAACGTTATACGTTATTACGTAATAGTATATATCGTTTTACGTTATTACGTAATAGTATATATCGATTTACCTTATATGGTAATGCTATATATGGTTATACGTTATAACGTAACAGTATATAACGTTATACGTTATATGGTAATTCTATATAACGTTATACGTTATTACGTAATAGTATATATCGTTTTACGTTATAACGTAATACTATATAACGTTATACGTTATAACGTAACAATATATAACGTTATACGTTATATGGTAATACTATATAACGATATACGTTATTACGTAATAGTATATATCGTTATACGTTATATGGTAATAGTATATATCGCTATACGTTATAACGTAACAATATATAACGTTATACGTTATATGGTAATACTATATAACGATATACGTTATTACTTAATAGTATATATCGTTATACGTTATAACGTAACACTATATAACGTTATACGTTATATGGTAATTCTATATAACGTTATACGTTATTCCGTAATAGTATATATCGTTTTACGTTATATGGTAATGCTATATAACGTTATACGTTATATGGTAATAGTATATATCGCTATACGTTATAACGTAACAATATATAACGTTATACGTTATATGGTAATACTATATAACGATATACGTAATTACGTAATAGTATATATCGTTATACGTTATAACGTAACACTATATAACGTTATACGTTATATGGTAATACTATATATCGTTATACGTTATAACGTAACAATATATAACGTTATACGTTATATGGTAATAGTATATAACAATATACGGTATTACGAAATAGTATATATCGTTTTACGTTATATGGTAATGCTATATAACGATATACGTTATAACGTAACACTATATAACGCTATACGTTGTATGGTAATACTGTATATCGTTATACGTTATAACGTAACAATATATAACGTTATACGTTATATGGTAATTCTATAAAACGTTATACGTTATTACGTAATAGTATATATCGTTTTACGTTATAACGTAATACTATATAACGTTATACGTTATAACGTAACAATATATAACGTTATGCGTTATATGGTAATACTATATAACGATATACGTTATTACGTAATAGTATATATCGTTATACGTTATATGGTAATAGTATATATCGCTATACGTTATAACGTAACAATATATAACGTTATACGTTATATGGTAATACTATATAACGATATACGTTATTACGTAATAGTATATATGGTTATACGTTATAACGTAACAATATATAACGTTATACGTTATATGGTAATACTATATAACGATATACGTTATTACGTAATAGTATATATCGTTATACGCTATAACGTAACACTATATAACGTTATACGTTATATGGTAATACTATATATCGTTATACGTTATAACGTAACAATATATAACGTTATACGTTATATGGTAATACTACATAACAATATACGGTATTACGTAATAGTATATATAGTTTTACGTTATATGGTAATGCTATATAACGTTATACGTTATAACGTAACAATATATAACGTAATACGTTATATAGTAATAGTATATATCGCTATACGTTATAACGTAACAATATATAACGTTATACGTTATATGGTAATACTATATAACGATATACGTTATTACGTAATAGTATATATCGTTATACGTTATAACGTAACACTATATAACGTTATACGTTACATGGTAATAGTATATATCGTTATACGTTATAACGTCACAATATATAACGTTATACGTTATATGGTAATAGTATATATCGTTATACGTTATAACGTAACAATATATAACGTTATACGTTATATGGTAATGCTATATAACGATATACGTTATCACGTAATAGTATATATCGTTATACGTTATATCGTAACAATATGTAACGTTATACGTTATATGGTAATACTATATAACGATATACGTTATTACGTAATAGTATATATCGTTATACGTTATAACGTAACACTATATAACGTTATACGTTACATGGTAATAGTATATACCGTTATACGTTATAACGTCACAATATATAACGTTATACGTTATATGGTAATAGTATATATCGTTATACGTTATAACGTAACAATATATAACGTTATACGTTATATGGTAATACTATATAACGATATACGTTATTACGTAATAGTATATAACGTTATACGTTATAACGTAACAATATATAACGTTATACGTTATATGGTAATGCTATATAACGATATACGTTTTTACGTAATAGTATATATCGTTATACGTTATTACGTAATAGTATATATCGTTATATGTTATAACGTAACAATATATAACGTTATACGTTATATGGAAATACTATATAACGATATACGTTATTACGTAATAGTATATATCGTTATACGTTATAACGTAACACTATATAACGTTATACGTTATATGGTAATACTATATAACGATATACGTTATTACGTAATAGTATATATCGTTATACGTTATTACGTAATAGTATGTAATGTTATACTTTATATGGTAATACTATATAACGTTATACGTTATTACGTAATAGTATATATCGTTATACGTTATAACGTAACACTATATAACGTTATACGTTATATGGTAATACTATATAACGATATACGTTATTACGTAATAGTATATATCGTTATACGTTATTACGTAATAGTATGTAATGTTATACTTTATATGGTAATACTATATAACGATATACGTTATTACGTAATAGTATATATCGTTATACGTTATTAAGTAATAGTATGTAATGTTATACTTTATATGGTAATACTATATAACGTTATACGTTATTACGTAATAGTATATATCGTTATACGTTATAACGTAACACTATATAACGTTATACGTTATATGGTAATTCTATATAACGTTATACGTTATTCCGTAATAGTATATATCGTTTTACGTTATAACGTAACACTATATAACGTTATACGTTATATGGTAATAGTATATATCGCTATACGTTATAACGTAACAATATATAACGTTATACGTTATATGGTAATACTATATAACGATATACGTTATTACGTAATAGTATATATCGTTATACGTTATAACGTAACACTATATAACGTTATACGTTATATGGTAATACTATATATCGTTATACGTTATAACATAACAATATATAACGTTATACGTTATATGGTAGTACTATATAACAATATACAGTATTACGAAATAGTATATATCGTTTTACGTTATATGGTAATGTTACATAACGATGTACGTTATAACGTAGCACTATATAACGCTATACGTTGTATGGTAATACTGTAAATCGTTATACGTTATAACGTAAAAATATATAACGTTATACGTTATATGGTAATACTATATAACGATATGCGTTATTACGTAGTAGTATATATCGTTGTACGTTATAACGTAATACTATATAACGTAATACGTTATATGGTAATTCTATATAACGATATACGTTATTACGTAATAGTATATATCGTTATACGTTATATGGTAATAGTATATATCGCTATACGTTATAACGTAACAATATATAACGTTATACGTTATATGGTAATAGTATATATCGCTATACGTTATAACGTAACAATATATAACGTTATACGTTATATGGTAATACTATATAACGATATACGTTATTACGTAATAGTATATATCGTTTTACCTTATATCGTAATGCTATATAACGTTATACGTTATAACGTAACAATATATAACGTTATACGTTATATGGTAATACTATATAACGATATACGTTATTACGTAATAGTATATATCGTTATACGTTATATGGTAATAGTATATATCGCTATACGTTATAACGTAACAATATATAACGTTATACGTTATATGGTAATAGTATATACCGCTATACGTTATAACGTGACAATATATAACGTTATACGTTATATGGTAATACTATATAACGATATACGTTATTACGTAATAGTATATATCGTTATACGTTATAACGTAATACTATATAACGTTATACGTTATATGGTAATTCTATATAACGATATACGTTATTACGTAATAGTATATATCGTTTTACCTTATATGGTAATGCTATATAACGTTATACGTTATAACGTAACACTATATAACGTTATACGTTATATGGTAATACTATATAACGATATGCGTTATTACGTAATAGTATATATCGTTATACGTTATAACGTAATACTATATAACGTTATACGTTATATGGTAATTCTATATAACGTTATACGTTATTACGTAATAGTATATATCGTTATTACGTTATAACGCAATACTATATAACGTTATACGTTATAACGTAACAATATATAACGTTATACGTTATATGGTAATACTATATAACGATATACGTTATTACGTAATAGTATATATCGTTATACGTTGTATGGTAATAGTATATATCGCTATACGTTATAACGTAACAATATATAACGTTATACGTTATATGGTAATACTATATAACGATATACGTTATTACTTAATAGTATATATCGTTATACGTTATAACGTAACACTATATAACGTTATACGTTATATGGTAATTCTATATAACGTTATACGTTATTCCGTAATAGTATATATCGTTTTACGTTATATGGTAATGCTATATAACGTTATACGTTATATGGTAATAGTATATATCGCTATACGTTATAACGTAACAATATATAACGTTATACGTTATATGGTAATACTATATAACGATATACGTAATTACGTAATAGTATATATCGTTATACGTTATAACGTAACACTATATAACGTTATACGTTATATGGTAATACTATATATCGTTATACGTTATAACGTAACAATATATAACGTTATACGTTATATGGTAATAGTATATAACAATATACGGTATTACGAAATAGTATATATCGTTTTACGTTATATGGTAATGCTATATAACGATATACGTTATAACGTAACACTATATAACGCTATACGTTGTATGGTAATACTGTATATCGTTATACGTTATAACGTAACAATATATAACGTTATACGTTATATGGTAATACTATATAACGATATACGTTATTACGTAATAGTATATTTCGTTATACGTTATAACGTAACACTATATAACGTTATACGTTATATGGTAATTCTATATAACGTTATACGTTATTCCGTAATAGTATATATCGTTTTACGTTATATGGTAATGCTATATAACGTTATACGTTATATGGTAATAGTATATATCGCTATACGTTATAACGTAACAATATATAACGTTATACGTTATATGGTAATACTATATAACGATATACGTTATTACGTAATAGTATATATCGTTATACGTTATAACGTAACACTATATAACGTTATACGTTATATGGTAATACTATATATCGTTATACGTTATAACGTAACAATATATAACGTTATACGTTATATGGTAATACTACATAACAATATACGGTATTACGTAATAGTATATATCGTTTTACGTTATATGGTAATGCTATATAACGTTATACGTTATAACGTAACAATATATAACGTAATACGTTATATAGTAATAGTATATATCGCTATACGTTATAACGTAACAATATAAAACGTTATACGTTATATGGTAATACTATATAACGATATACGTTATTACGTAATAGTATATATCGTTATACGTTATAACGTAACACTATATAACGTTATACGATACATGGTAATAGTATATATCGTTATACGTTATAACGTCACAATATATAACGTTATACGTTATATGGTAATAGTATATATCGTTATAAGTTATAACGTAACAATATATAACGTTATACGTTATATGGTAATGCTATATAACGATATACGTTATCACGTAATAGTATATATCGTTATACGTTATAACGTATCAATATGTAACGTTATACGTTATATGGTAATACTATATAACGATATACGTTATTACGTAATAGTATATATCGTTATACGTTATAACGTAACAATATATAACGTTATACGATATATGGTAATAGTATATAACAATATACGGTATTACGAAATAGTATATATCGTTTTACGTTATATGGTAATGCTATATAACGATATACGTTATAACGTAACACTATATAACGCTATACGTTGTATGGTAATACTGTATATCGTTATACGTTATAACGTAAAAATATATAACGTTATACGTTATATGGTAATTCTATATAACGTTATACGTTATTACGTAATAGTATATATCGTTTTACGTTATAACGTAATACTATATAACGTTATACGTTATAACGTAACAATATATAACGTTATACGTTATATGGTAATACTATATAACGATATACGTTATTACGTAATAGTATATATCGTTATACGTTATATGGTAATAGTATATATCGCTATACGTTATAACGTAACAATATATAACGTTATACGTTATATGGTAATACTATATAACGATATACGTTATTACGTAATAGTATATATGGTTATACGTTATAACGTAACAATATATAACGTTATACGTTATATGGTAATACTATATAACGATATACGTTATTACGTAATAGTATATATCGTTATACGTTATAACGTAACACTATATAACGTTATACGTTATATGGTAATACTATATATCGTTATACGTTATAACGTAACAATATATAACGTTATACGTTATATGGTAATACTACATAACAATATACGGTATTACGTAATAGTATATATCGTTTTACGTTATATGGTAATGCTATATAACGTTATACGTTATAACGTAACAATATATAACGTAATACGTTATATAGTAATAGTATATATCGCTATACGTTATAACGTAACAATATAAAACGTTATACGTTATATGGTAATACTATATAACGATATACGTTATTACGTGATAGTATATATCGTTATACGTTATAACGTAACACTATATAACGTTATACGATACATGGTAATAGTATATATCGTTATACGTTATAACGTCACAATATATAACGTTATACGTTATATGGTAATAGTATATATCGTTATAAGTTATAACGTAACAATATATAACGTTATACGTTATATGGTAATGCTATATAACGATATACGTTATCACGTAATAGTATATATCGTTATACGTTATAACGTATCAATATGTAACGTTATACGTTATATGGTAATACTATATAACGATATACGTTATTACGTAATAGTATATATCGTTATACGTTATAACGTAACAATATATAACGTTATACGTTATATGGTAATAGTATATAACAATATACGGTATTACGAAATAGTATATATCGTTTTACGTTATATGGTAATGCTATATAACGATATACGTTATAACGTAACACTATATAACGCTATACGTTGTATGGTAATACTGTATATCGTTATACGTTATAACGTAAAAATATATAACGTTATACGTTATATGGTAATTCTATATAACGTTATACGTTATTACGTAATAGTATATATCGTTTTACGTTATAACGTAATACTATATAACGTTATACGTTATAACGTAACAATATATAACGTTATACGTTATATGGTAATACTATATAACGATATACGTTATTACGTAATAGTATATATCGTTATACGTTATATGGTAATAGTATATATCGCTATACGTTATAACGTAACAATATATAACGTTATACGTTATATGGTAATACTATATAACGATATACGTTATTACGTAATAGTATATATGGTTATACGTTATAACGTAACAATATATAACGTTATACGTTATATGGTAATACTATATAACGATATACGTTATTACGTAATAGTATATATCGTTATACGTTATAACGTAACACTATATAACGTTATACGTTATATGGTAATACTATATATCGTTATACGTTATAACGTAACAATATATAACGTTATACGTTATATGGTAATACTACATAACAATATACGGTATTACGTAATAGTATATATCGTTTTACGTTATATGGTAATGCTATATAACGTTATACGTTATAACGTAACAATATATAACGTAATACGTTCTATAGTAATAGTATATATCGCTATACGTTATAACGTAACAATATATAACGTTATACGTTATATGGTAATACTATATAACGATATACGTTATTACGTAATAGTATATATCGTTATACGTTATAACGTAACACTATATAACGTTATACGTTACATGGTAATAGTATATATCGTTATACGTTATAACGTCACAATATATAACGTTATACGTTATATGGTAATAGTATATATCGTTATACGTTATAACGTAACAATATATAACGTTATACGTTATATGGTAATGCTATATAACGATATACGTTATCACGTAATAGTATATATCGTTATACGTTATATCGTAACAATATGTAACGTTATACGTTATATGGTAATACTATATAACGATATACGTTATTACGTAATAGTATATATCGTTATACGTTATAACGTAACACTATATAACGTTATACGTTACATGGTAATAGTATATACCGTTATACGTTATAACGTCACAATATATAACGTTATACGTTATATGGTAATAGTATATATCGTTATACGTTATAACGTAACAATATATAACGTTATACGTTATATGGTAATACTATATAACGATATACGTTATTACGTAATAGTATATAACGTTATACGTTATAACGTAACAATATATAACGTTATACGTTATATGGTAATGCTATATAACGATATACGTTTTTACGTAATAGTATATATCGTTATACGTTATTACGTAATAGTATATATCGTTATACGTTATAACGTAACAATATATAACGTTATACGTTATATGGAAATACTATATAACGATATACGTTATTACGTAATAGTATATATCGTTATACGTTATAACGTAACACTATATAACGTTATACGTTATATGGTAATACTATATAACGATATACGTTATTACGTAATAGTATATATCGTTATACGTTATTACGTAATAGTATGTAATGTTATACTTTATATGGTAATACTATATAACGTTATACGTTATTACGTAATAGTGTATATCGTTATACGTTATAACGTAACACTATATAACGTTATACGTTATATGGTAATACTATATAACGATATACGTTATTACGTAATAGTATATATCGTTATACGTTATTACGTAATAGTATGTAATGTTATACTTTATATGGTAATACTATATAACGATATACGTTATTACGTAATAGTATATATCGTTATACGTTATTACGTAATAGTATGTAATGTTATACTTTATATGGTAATACTATATAACGTTATACGTTATTACGTAATAGTATATATCGTTATACGTTATAACGTAACACTATATAACGTTATACGTTATATGGTAATTCTATATAACGTTATACGTTATTCCGTAATAGTATATATCGTTTTATGTTATAACGTAACACTATATAACGTTATACGTTATATGGTAATAGTATATATCGCTATACGTTATAACGTAACAATATATAACGTTATACGTTATATGGTAATACTATATAACGATATACGTTATTACGTAATAGTATATATCGTTATACGTTATAACGTAACACTATATAACGTTATACGTTATATGGTAATACTATATATCGTTATACGTTATAACATAACAATATATAACGTTATACGTTATATGGTAGTACTATATAACAATATACAGTATTACGAAATAGTATATATCGTTTTACGTTATATGGTAATGTTACATAACGATGTACGTTATAACGTAGCACTATATAACGCTATACGTTGTATGGTAATACTGTAAATCGTTATACGTTATAACGTAAAAATATATAACGTTATACGTTATATGGTAATACTATATAACGATATACGTTATTATTTAATAGTATATATCGTTATACGTTATAACGTAACACTATATAACGTTATACGTTATATGGTAATTCTATATAACGATAAACGTTATTACGTAATAGTATATATCGTTTTACGTTATATGGTAATGCTGTATAACGTTATACGTTATAACGTAACAATATATAACGTTATACGTTATATGGTAATACTATATATCGTTATACGTTATAACGTAACAATATATAACGTTATACGTTATATGGTAATACTATATAACGATATGCGTTATTACGTAGTAGTATATATCGTTGTACGTTATAACGTAATACTATATAACGTTATACGTTATATGGTAATTCTATATAACGATATACGTTATTACGTAATAGTATATATCGTTATACGTTATATGGTAATAGTATATATCGCTATACGTTATAACGTAACAATATATAACGTTATACGTTATATGGTAATAGTATATATCGCTATACGTTATAACGTAACAATATATAACGTTATACGTTATATGGTAATACTATATAACGATACACGTTATTACGTAATAGTATATATCGTTTTACCTTATATCGTAATGCTATATAACGTTATACGTTATAACGTAACAATATATAACGTTATACGTTATATGGTAATACTATATAACGATATACGTTATTACGTAATAGTATATATCGTTATACGTTATATGGTAATAGTATATATCGCTATACGTTATAACGTAACAATATATAACGTTATACGTTATATGGTAATAGTATATACCGCTATACGTTATAACGTAACAATATATAACGTTATACGTTATATGGTAATACTATATAACGATATACGTTATTACGTAATAGTATATATCGTTATACGTTATAACGTAATACTATATAACGTTATACGTTATATGGTAATTCTATATAACGATATACGTTATTACGTAATAGTATATATCGTTTTACCTTATATGGTAATGCTATATAACGTTATACGTTATAACGTAACACTATATAACGTTATACGTTATATGGTAATACTATATAACGATATGCGTTATTACGTAATAGTATATATCGTTATACGTTATAACGTAATACTATATAACGTTATACGTTATATGGTAATTCTATATAACGTTATACGTTATTACGTAATAGTATATATCGTTTTACGTTATAACGTAATACTATATAACGTTATACGTTATAACGTAACAATATATAACGTTATACGTTATATGGTAATACTATATAACGATATACGTTATTACGTAATAGTATATATCGTTATACGTTATATGGTAATAGTATATATCGCTATACGTTATAACGTAACAATATATAACGTTATACGTTATATGGTAATACTATATAACGATATACGTTATTACTTAATAGTATATATCGTTATACGTTATAACGTAACACTATATAACGTTATACGTTATATGGTAATTCTATATAACGTTATACGTTATTCCGTAACAATATATAACGTTATACGTTATATGGTAATATTATATAACGATATACGTAATTACGTAATAGTATATATCGTTATACGTTATAACGTAACACTATATAACGTTATACGTTATATGGTAATACTATATATCGTTATACGTTATAACGTAACAATATATAACGTTATACGTTATATGGTAATAGTATATAACAATATACGGTATTACGAAATAGTATATATCGTTTTACGTTATATGGTAATGCTATATAACGATATACGTTATAACGTAACACTATATAACGCTATACGTTGTATGGTAATACTGTATATCGTTATACGTTATAACGTAACAATATATAACGTTATACGTTATATGGTAATACTATATAACGATATACGTTATTACGTAATAGTATATTTCGTTATACGTTATAACGTAACACTATATAACGTTATACGTTATATGGTAATTCTATATAACGTTATACGTTATTCCGTAATAGTATATATCGTTTTACGTTATATGGTAATGCTATATAACGTTATACGTTATATGGTAATAGTATATATCGCTATACGTTATAACGTAACAATATATAACGTTATACGTTATATGGTAATACTATATAACGATATACGTTATTACGTAATAGTATATATGGTTATACGTTATAACGTAACAATATATAACGTTATACGTTATATGGTAATACTATATAACGATATACGTTATTACGTAATAGTATATATCGTTATACGTTATAACGTAACACTATATAACGTTATACGTTATATGGTAATACTATATATCGTTATACGTTATAACGTAACAATATATAACGTTATACGTTATATGGTAATACTACATAACAATATACGGTATTACGTAATAGTATATATCGTTTTACGTTATATGGTAATGCTATATAACGTTATACGTTATAACGTAACAATATATAACGTAATACGTTATATAGTAATAGTATATATCGCTATACGTTATAACGTAACAATATATAACGTTATACGTTATATGGTAATACTATATAACGATATACGTTATTACGTAATAGTATATATCGTTATACGTTATAACGTAACACTATATAACGTTATACGATACATGGTAATAGTATATATCGTTATACGTTATAACGTCACAATATATAACGTTATACGTTATATGGTAATAGTATATATCGTTATAAGTTATAACGTAACAATATATAACGTTATACGTTATATGGTAATGCTATATAACGATATACGTTATCACGTAATAGTATATATCGTTATACGTTATAACGTAACAATATGTAACGTTATACGTTATATGGTAATACTATATAACGATATACGTTATTACGTAATAGTATATATCGTTATACGTTATAACGTAACACTATATAACGTTATACGTTACATGGTAATAGTATATACCGTTATACGTTATAACGTCACAATATATAACGTTATACGTTATATGGTAATAGTATATATCGTTATACGTTATAACGTAACAATATATAACGTTATACGTTATATGGTAATACTATATAACGATATACGTTATTACGTAATAGTATATAACGTTATACGTTATAACGTAACAATATATAACGTTATACGTTATATGGTAATGCTATATAACGATATACGTTTTTGCGTAATAGTATATATCGTTATACGTTATTACGTAATAGTATATATCGTTATACGTTATAACGTAACACTATATAACGTTATACGTTATATGGTAATACTATATAACGATATACGTTATTACGTAATAGTATATATCGTTATACGTTATTACGTAATAGTATGTAATGTTATACTTTATATGGTAATACTATATAACGTTATACGATATAACGAATCACTATATAACGTTATACGTTATATGGTAATACTATATAACAATATACGTTATTACGTAATAGTATATATCGTTTTACCTTATATGGTAATGCTATATAACGTTATACGTTATAACGTAACACTATATAACGTTATAAGTTATATGGTAATACTATATAACGATATGCGTTATTACGTAATAGTATATATCGTTATACGTTATAACGTAATACTATATAACGTTATACGTTATATGGTAATTCTATATAACGTTATACGTTATTACGTAATAGTATATATCGTTTTACCTTATATGGTAATGCTATATAACGTTATACGTTATAACGTAACACTATATAACGTTATACGTTATATGGTAATAGTATATATCGCTATACGTTATAACGTAACAATATATAACGTTATACGTTATATGGTAATACTATATAACGATATAAGTTATTACGTAATAGTATATATCGTTATACGTTATAACGTAACACTATATAACGTTATAAGTTATATGGTAATTCTATATAACGTTATACGTTATTCCGTAATAATATATATCGTTTTGCGTTATATGGTAATGCTATGTAACGATATACGTTATTACGTAATAGTATATATCGTTATACGTTATAACGTAACACTATATAACGTTATACGTTATATGGTAATTCTATATAACGTTAAACGTTATTACGTAATAGTATATATCGTTATACGTTATAACGTAACACTATATAACGTTATACGTTATATGGTAATACTATATATCGTTATACGTTATAACATAACAATATATAACGGTATACGTTATATGGTAATACTATATATCGTTATACGTTATAACATAACAATATATAACGTTATACGTTATATGGTAGTACTATATAACAATATACGGTATTACGAAATAGTATATATCGTTTTACGTTATAACGTAACACTATATAACGTTATACGTTATATGGTAATAGTATATATCGCTATACGTTATAACGTAACAATATATAACGTTATACGTTATATGGTAATACTATATAACGATATACGTTATTACGTAATAGTATATATCGTTATACGTTATAACGTAACACTATATAACGTTATACGGTATATGGTAATACTATATATCGTTATACGTTATAACATAACAATATATAACGTTATACGTTATATGGTAGTACTATATAACAATATACGGTATTACGAAATAGTATATATCGTTTTACGTTATATGGTAATGTTACATAACGATATACGTTATAACGTAGCACTATATAACGCTATACGTTGTATGGTAATACTGTAAATCGTTATACGTTATAACGTAAAAATATATAACGTTATACGTTATATGGTAATACTCTATAACGATATACGTTATTATTTAATAGTATATATCGTTATACGTTATAACGTAACACTATATAACGTTATACGATATATGGTAATTCTATATAACGATAAACGTTATTACGTAATAGTATATATCGTTTTACGTTTTATGGTAATGCTATATAACGTTATACGTTATAACGTAACAATATATAACGTTATACGTTATATGGTAATACTATATATCGTTATACGTTATAACGTAACAATATATAACGTTATACGTTATATGGTAATACTATATAACGATATGCGTTATTACGTAGTAGTATATATCGTTGTACGTTATAACGTAATATTATATAACGTTATACGTTATATGGTAATTCTATATAACGTTATACGTTATTACGTAATAGTATATATCGTTTTACCTTATATCGTAATGCTATATAACGTTATACGTTATAACGTAACAATATATAACGTTATACGTTATATGGTAATACTATATAACGATATACGTTATTACGTAATAGTATATATCGTTATACGTTATAACGTAACACTATATAACGTTATACGTTATATGGTAATTCTATATAACGTTAAACGTTATTACGTAATAGTATATATCGTTTTACGTTATATGGTAATGCTATATAACGTTATACGTTATAACGTAACAATATATAACGTTATACGTTATATGGAAATACTATATATCGTTATACGTTATAACGTATCAATATATAACGTTATACGTTATATGGTAATACTATATAACGAAATGCGTTATTACGTAATAGTATATATCGTTGTACGTTATAACGTAATACTATATAACGTTATACGTTATATGGTAATTCTATATAACGTTATACGTTATTACGTAATAGTATATGTCGTTTTACCTTATATCGTAATGCTATATAACGTTATACGTTATAACGTAACACAATATAACGTTATACGTAATATGGTAATAGTATATATCGCTATACGTTATAACGTATCAATATATAACGTTATACGTTATATGGTAATACTATATAACGATATGCGTTATTACGTAGTAGTATATATCGTTGTACGTTATAACGTAATACTATATAACGTTATACGTTATATGGTAATTCTATATAACGTTATACGTTATTACGTAATAGTATATATCGTTTTACCTTATATCGTAATGCTATATAACGTTATACGTTATAACGTAACAATATATAACGTTATACGTTATATGGTAATACTATATAACGATATACGTTATTACGTAATAGTATATATCGTTATACGTTATAACGTAACACTATATAACGTTATACGTTATATGGTAATTCTATATAACGTTAAACGTTATTACGTAATAGTATATATCGTTTTACGTTATATGGTAATGCTATATAACGTTATACGTTATAACGTAACGCTATATAACGTTATATGTTATATGGTAATAGTATATATCGCTATACGTTATAACGTAACAATATATAACGTTATACGTTATATGGTAATACTATATAACGATATACGTTATTACGTAATAGTATATATCGTTATACGTTATAACGTAACACTATATAACGTTATACGTTATATGGTAATTCTATATAACGTTATACGTTATTCCGTAATAGTATATACCGTTTTACGTTATATGGTAATACTATATAACAATATACGTTATTACGAAATAGTATATATCGTTTTACGTTATATCGTAATGCTACATAACGATATACGTTATAACGTAACACTATATAACGCTATACGTTGTATGGTAATACTGTATATCGTTATACGTTATAACGTAACAATATATAACGTTATACGTTATATGGTAATACTATATAACGATATACGTTATTACGTAATAGTATATATCGTTATACGTTATAACGTAATACTACATAACGATATACGTTATTACGTAATAGTATATATCGTTATACGTTATAACGTAACACTATATAACGTTATACGTTATATGGTAATTCTATATAACGTTATACGTTATTACGTAATAGTATATATCGTTTTACGTTATATGGTAATGCTATATAACGTTATACGTTATAACGTATCACTATATAACGTTATTTGTTATATGGTTATAGTATATATCGTTATACGTTATAACGTAATAATATATAACGTTATACGTTATATGGTAATACTATATATCGTTATACGTTATAACGTAACAATATATAACGTTATACGTTATATGGTAATACTATATAACGATATACGTTATTACGTAATAGTATATATCGTTATACGTTATAACGTAATACTATATAACGTTATACGTTATATGGTAATTCTATATAACGTTATACGTTATTACGTAATAGTATATATCGTTTTACCTTATATGGTAATGCTATATAACGTTATACGTTATAACGTAACACTATATAACGTTATACGTTATATGGTAATACTATATATCGTTATACGTTATAACGTAACAATATATAACGTTATACGTTATATGGTAATACTATATAACGATATACGTTATTACGTAATAGTATATATCGTTATACGTTATAACGTAATACTATATAACGTTATACGTTATATGGTAATTCTATATAACGTTATACGTTATTACGTAATAGTATATATCGTTTTACCTTATATGGTAATGCTATATAACGTTATACGTTATAGCGTAACACTATATAACGTTATACGTTATATGGT
Source organism: Bombus affinis (assembly GCF_024516045.1). Lineage (NCBI taxonomy): Eukaryota > Metazoa > Arthropoda > Insecta > Hymenoptera > Apidae > Bombus > Bombus affinis. Next base: position 34,181 of record NW_026109247.1, read on the forward strand.
AATAGTATATATCGCTATACGTTATAACGTAACAATATATAACGTTATACGTTATATGGTAATACTATATAACGATATACGTTATTACGTAATAGTATATATCGTTATACGTTATAACGTAACACTATATAACGTTATACGTTATATGGTAATTCTATATAACGTTATACGTTATTCCGTAATAGTATATATCGTTTTACGTTATATGGTAATGCTATATAACGTTATACGTTATATGGTAATAGTATATATCGCTATACGTTGTAACGTAACAATATATAACGTTATACGTTATATGGTAATACTATATAACGATATACGTTATTACGTAATAGTATATATCGTTATACGTTATAACGTAACACTATATAACGTTATACGTTATATGGTAATTCTATATAACGTTATACGTTATTACGTAATAGTATATATCGTTCTACGTTATATGGTAATGCTATATAACGTTATACGTTATAACGTAACACTATATAACGTTATTCGTTATATGGTAATAATATATATCGTTATACGTTATAACGTAACAATATATAACGTTATACGTTATAACGTAACAATATATAACGTTATACGTTATATGGTAATACTATATATCGTTATACTTTATAACGTAACAATATATAACGTTATACGTTATATGGTAATACTATATAACGATATACGTTATTACGTAATAGTATATATCGTTATACGTTATAACGTAATACTATATAACGTTATACGTTATATGGTAATACTATATAACGATATACGTTATTACGTAATAGTATATATCGTTATACGTTATAACGTAACACTATATAACGTTATACGTTATATGGTAATTCTATATAACGTTATACGTTATTACGTAATAGTATATATCGTTTTACGTTATATGGTAATGCTATATAACGGTATACGTTATAACGTATCACTATATAACGTTATTTGTTATATGGTTATAGTATATATCGTTATACGTTATAACGTAACAATATATAACGTTATACGTTATATGGTAATACTATATATCGTTATACGTTATAACGTAACAATATATAACGTTATACGTTATATGGTAATACTATATAACGATATACGTTATTACGTAATAGTATATATCGTTATACGTTATAACGTAATACTATATAACGTTATACGTTATATGGTAATTCTATATAACGTTATACGTTATTACGTAATAGTATATATCGTTTTACCTTATATGGTAATGCTATATAACGTTATACGTTATAACGTAACACTATATAACGTTATACGTTATATGGTAATACTATATATCGTTATACGTTATAACGTAACAATATATAACGTTATATGTTATATGGTAATACTATATAACGATATACGTTATTACGTAATAGTATATATCGTTATACGTTATAACGTAATACTATATAACGTTATACGTTATATGGTAATTCTATATAACGTTATACGTTATTACGTAATAGTATATATCGTTTTACCTTATATGGTAATGCTATATAACGTTATACGTTATAGCGTAACACTATATAACGTTATACGTTATATGGTAATAGTATATATCGCTATACGTTATAACGTAACAATATATAACGTTATACGTTATATGGTAATACTATATAACGATATACGTTATTACGTAATAGTATATACCGTTATACGTTATAACGTAACACTATATAACGTTATACGTTATATGGTAATACTATATATCCTTATACGTTATAACGTAACAATATATAACGTTATACGTTATATGGTAATACTATATAACAATGTACGTTATTACGAAATAGTATATATCGTTTTACGTTATATGGTAATGCTACATAGCGTTATACGTTATAACGTAACAATATTTAACGTTATACGTTATTCCGTAATAGTATATACCGTTTTACGTTATATGGTAATGCTATATAACGTTATACGTTATACGGTAATAGTATATACCGCTATACGTTATAACGTAACAATATATAACGTTATAAGTTATATGGTAATACTATATAACGATATACGTTATTACGTAATAGTATATATCGTTATACGTTATAACGTAACACTATATAACGTTATACGTTACATGGTAATAGTATATACCGTTATACGCTATAACGTCACAAAATATAACGTTATACGTTATATGGTAATACTATATATCGTTATACGTTATAACGTAACAATATATAACGTTATACGTTATATGGTAATACTATATAACGATATACGTTATTACGTAATAGTATATATCGTTATACGTTATAACGTAATACTATATATCGTTATACGTTATATGGTATTTCTATATAACGATATACGTTATTACGTAATAGTATATATCGTTTTACCTTATATGGTAATGCTATATAACGTTATACGTTATAACGTAACACTATATAACGTTATACGTTATATGGTAATACTATATAACGATATGCGTTATTACGTAATAGTATATATCGTTATACGTTATAACGTAATACTATATAACGTTATACGTTATATGGTAATTCTATATAACGTTATACGTTATTACGTAATAGTATATATCGTTTTACGTTATAACGTAATACTATATAACGTTATACGTTATAACGTAACAATATATAACGTTATACGTTATATGGTAATACTATATAACGATATACGTTATTACGTAATAGTATATACCGTTATACGTTATAACGTAATACTATATAATGTTATACGTTATATGGTAATTCTATATAACGATATGCGTTATTACGTAATAGTATATATCGTTTTACCTTATATGGTAATGCTATATAACGTTATACGTTATAACGTAACACTATATAACGTTATACGTTATATGGTTATACTATATAACGATATACGTTATTACGTAATAGTATATATCGTTATACGTTATAACGTAACACTATATAACGTTATACGTTATATGGTAATTCTATATAACGTTATACGTTATTCCGTAATAATATATATCGTTTTACGTTATATGGTAATGCTATATAACGTTATACGTTATATGGTAATAGTATATATCGCTATACGTTATAACGTAACAATATATAACGTTATACGTTATATGGTCATACTATATAACGATATACGTTATTACGTAATAGTATATATCGTTATACGTTATAACGTAACACTATATAACGTTATACGTTATATGGTAATTCTATATAACGTTATACGTTATTACGTAATAGTATATATCGTTTTACGTTATATGGTAATGCTATATAACGTTATACGTTATAACGTATCACTATATAACGTTATTTGTTATATGGTTATAGTATATATCGTTATACGTTATAACGTAATAATATATAACGTTATACGTTATATGGTAATACTATATATCGTTATACGTTATAACGTAACAATATATAACGTTATACGTTATATGGTAATACTATATAACGATATACGTTATTACGTAATAGTATATATCGTTATACGTTATAACGTAATACTATATAACGTTATACGTTATATGGTAATTCTATATAACGTTATACGTTATTACGTAATAGTATATATCGTTTTACCTTATATGGTAATGCTATATAACGTTATACGTTATAACGTAACACTATATAACGTTATACGTTATATGGTAATACTATATATCGTTATACGTTATAACGTAACAATATATAACGTTATACGTTATATGGTAATACTATATAACGATATACGTTATTACGTAATAGTATATATCGTTATACGTTATAACGTAATACTATATAACGTTATACGTTATATGGTAATTCTATATAACGTTATACGTTATTACGTAATAGTATATATCGTTTTACCTTATATGGTAATGCTATATAACGTTATACGTTATAGCGTAACACTATATAACGTTATACGTTATATGGTAATAGTATATATCGCTATACGTTATAACGTAACAATATATAACGTTATACGTTATATGGTAATACTATATAACGATATACGTTATTACGTAATAGTATATATCGTTATACGTTATAACGTAACACTATATAACGTTATACGTTATATGGTAATTCTATATAACGTTATACGTTATTCCGTAATAGTATATATCGTTTTACGTTATATGGTAATGCTATATAACGTTATACGTTATATGGTAATAGTATATATCGCTATACGTTGTAACGTAACAATATATAACGTTATACGTTATATGGTAATACTATATAACGATATACGTTATTACGTAATAGTATATATCGTTATACGTTATAACGTAACACTATATAACGTTATACGTTATATGGTAATTCTATATAACGTTATACGTTATTACGTAATAGTATATATCGTTCTACGTTATATGGTAATGCTATATAACGTTATACGTTATAACGTAACACTATATAACGTTATTCGTTATATGGTAATAATATATATCGTTATACGTTATAACGTAACAATATATAACGTTATACGTTATAACGTAACAATATATAACGTTATACGTTATATGGTAATACTATATATCGTTATACTTTATAACGTAACAATATATAACGTTATACGTTATATGGTAATACTATATAACGATATACGTTATTACGTAATAGTATATATCGTTATACGTTATAACGTATCACTATATAACGTTATTTGTTATATGGTTATAGTATATATCGTTATACGTTATAACGTAACAATATATAACGTTATACGTTATATGGTAATACTATATAACGATATACGTTATTACGTAATAGTATATATCGTTATACGTTATAACGTAACACTATATAACGTTATACGTTATATGGTAATTCTATATAACGTTATACGTTATTACGTAATAGTATATATCGTTTTACGTTATATGGTAATGCTATATAACGGTATACGTTATAACGTATCACTATATAACGTTATTTGTTATATGGTTATAGTATATATCGTTATACGTTATAACGTAACAATATATAACGTTATACGTTATATGGTAATACTATATATCGTTATACGTTATAACGTAACAATATATAACGTTATACGTTATATGGTAATACTATATAACGATATACGTTATTACGTAATAGTATATATCGTTATACGTTATAACGTAATACTATATAACGTTATACGTTATATGGTAATTCTATATAACGTTATACGTTATTACGTAATAGTATATATCGTTTTACCTTATATGGTAATGCTATATAACGTTATACGTTATAACGTAACACTATATAACGTTATACGTTATATGGTAATACTATATATCGTTATACGTTATAACGTAACAATATATAACGTTATATGTTATATGGTAATACTATATAACGATATACGTTATTACGTAATAGTATATATCGTTATACGTTATAACGTAATACTATATAACGTTATACGTTATATGGTAATTCTATATAACGTTATACGTTATTACGTAATAGTATATATCGTTTTACCTTATATGGTAATGCTATATAACGTTATACGTTATAGCGTAACACTATATAACGTTATACGTTATATGGTAATAGTATATATCGCTATACGTTATAACGTAACAATATATAACGTTATACGTTATATGGTAATACTATATAACGATATACGTTATTACGTAATAGTATATACCGTTATACGTTATAACGTAACACTATATAACGTTATACGTTATATGGTAATACTATATATCCTTATACGTTATAACGTAACAATATATAACGTTATACGTTATATGGTAATACTATATAACAATGTACGTTATTACGAAATAGTATATATCGTTTTACGTTATATGGTAATGCTACATAGCGTTATACGTTATAACGTAACAATATTTAACGTTATACGTTATTCCGTAATAGTATATACCGTTTTACGTTATATGGTAATGCTATATAACGTTATACGTTATACGGTAATAGTATATACCGCTATACGTTATAACGTAACAATATATAACGTTATAAGTTATATGGTAATACTATATAACGATATACGTTATTACGTAATAGTATATATCGTTATACGTTATAACGTAACACTATATAACGTTATACGTTACATGGTAATAGTATATACCGTTATACGCTATAACGTCACAAAATATAACGTTATACGTTATATGGTAATACTATATATCGTTATACGTTATAACGTAACAATATATAACGTTATACGTTATATGGTAATACTATATAACGATATACGTTATTACGTAATAGTATATATCGTTATACGTTATAACGTAATACTATATATCGTTATACGTTATATGGTATTTCTATATAACGATATACGTTATTACGTAATAGTATATATCGTTTTACCTTATATGGTAATGCTATATAACGTTATACGTTATAACGTAACACTATATAACGTTATACGTTATATGGTAATACTATATAACGATATGCGTTATTACGTAATAGTATATATCGTTATACGTTATAACGTAATACTATATAACGTTATACGTTATATGGTAATTCTATATAACGTTATACGTTATTACGTAATAGTATATATCGTTTTACGTTATAACGTAATACTATATAACGTTATACGTTATAACGTAACAATATATAACGTTATACGTTATATGGTAATACTATATAACGATATACGTTATTACGTAATAGTATATACCGTTATACGTTATAACGTAATACTATATAATGTTATACGTTATATGGTAATTCTATATAACGATATGCGTTATTACGTAATAGTATATATCGTTTTACCTTATATGGTAATGCTATATAACGTTATACGTTATAACGTAACACTATATAACGTTATACGTTATATGGTTATACTATATAACGATATACGTTATTACGTAATAGTATATATCGTTATACGTTATAACGTAACACTATATAACGTTATACGTTATATGGTAATTCTATATAACGTTATACGTTATTCCGTAATAATATATATCGTTTTACGTTATATGGTAATGCTATATAACGTTATACGTTATATGGTAATAGTATATATCGCTATACGTTATAACGTAACAATATATAACGTTATACGTTATATGGTCATACTATATAACGATATACGTTATTACGTAATAGTATATATCGTTATACGTTATAACGTAATACTATATAACGTTATACGTTATATGGTAATACTATATAACGATATACGTTATTACGTAATAGTATATATCGTTATACGTTATAACGTAACACTATATAACGTTATACGTTATATGGTAATTCTGTATAACGTTATACGTTATTACGTAATAGTATATATCTTTTCACGTTATATGGTAATGCTATATAACGTTATACGTTATATGGTAATAGTATATATCGCTATACGTTATAACGTAACACTATATAACGTTATTTGTTATATGGTTATAATATATATCGTTATACGTTATAACGTAACAATATATAACGTTATACGTTATATGGTAATACTATATAACGATATACGTTATTACGTAATAGTATATATCGTTATACGTTATAACGTAATACTATATAACGTTATACGTTATATGGTAATTCTATATAACGTTATACGTTACTACGTAATAGTATATATCGTTTTACCTTATATGGTAATGCTATATAACGTTATACGTTATAGCGTAACACTATATAACGTTATACGTTATATGGTAATACTATATATCGTTATACGTTATAACGTAACAATATATAACGTTATACGTTATATGGTAATACTATATAACGATATACGTTATTACGTAATAGTATATATCGTTATACGTTATAACGTAATACTATATAACGTTATACGTTATATGGTAATTCTATATAACGTTATACGTTATATGGTAATTCTATATAACGTTATACGTTATTACGTAATAGTATATATCGTTTTACCTTATATGGTAATGCTATATAACGTTATACGTTATAGCGTAACACTATATAACGTTATACGTTATATGGTAATAGTATATATCGTTTTACGTTATAACGTAATACTATATAACGTTATACGTTACATGGTAATTCTATATAACGTTATACGTTATTACGTAATAGTATATATCGTTTTACCTTATATGGTAATGCTATATAACGTTATACGTTATAACGTAACAATATATAACGTTATACGTTATATGGTAATACTATATAACGATATGCGTTATTACGTAATAGTATATATCGTTGTACGTTATAACGTAATACTATATAACGTTATACGTTATATGGTAATTCTATATAACGTTATACGTTATTACGTAATAATATATATCGTTATACGTTATAACGTAATACTATATAACGTTATACGTTATAACGTAACAATATATAAAGTTATACGTTATATGGTAATACTATATAACGATATGCGTTATTACGTAATAGTATATATCGTTGTACGTTATAACGTAATACTATATAACGTTATACGTTATATGGTAATTCTATATAACGTTATACGTTATTACGTAATAGTATATATCGTTATACGTTATAACGTAATACTATATAACGTTATACGTTATATGGTAATACTATATAACAATGTACGTTATTACGAAATAGTATATATCGTTTTACGTTATATGGTAATGCTACATAGCGTTATACGTTATAACGTAACAATATATAACGTTATACGTTATATGGTAATACTATATATCGTTATACGTTATAACGTAACAATATATAACGTTATACGTTATATGGTAATACTATATAACGATATGCGTTATTACGTAATAGTATATATCGTTGTACGTTATAACGTAATACTATATAACGTTATACGTTATATGGTAATTCTATATAACGTTATACGTTATTACGTAATAGTATATATCGTTTTACCTTATATCGTAATGCTATATAACGTTATACGTTATAACGTAACACTATATAACGTTATACGTTATATGGTAATAGTATATATCGCTATACGTTATAACGTAACAATATATAACGTTATACGTTATACGGTAATAGTATATATCGCTATACGTTATAACGTAACAATATATAACGTTATAAGTTATATGGTAATAGTATATAACGATATACGTTATTACGTAATAGTATATATCGTTATACGTTATAACGTAACACTATATAACGTTATACGTTACATGGTAATAGTATATACCGTTATACGCTATAACGTCACAAAATATAACGTTATACGTTATATGGTAATACAATATAGCGTTATACGTTATAACGTAACAATATATAACGTTATACGTTATATGGTAATACTATATAACGATATACGTTATTACGCAATAGTATATATCGTTATACGTTATAACGTAATACTATATATCGTTATACGTTATATGGTAATTCTATATAACGATATACGTTATTACGTAATAGTATATATCGTTTTACCATATATGGTAATGCTATATAACGTTATACGTTATAACGTAACACTATATAACGTTATACGTTATATGGTAATACTATATAACGATATGCGTTATTACGTAATAGTATATATCGTTATACGTTATAACGTAATACTATATAACGTTATACGTTATATGGTAATTCCATATAACGTTATACGTTATTACGTAATAGTATATATCGTTTTACGTTATAACGTAATACTATATAACGTTATACGTTATAACGTAACAATATATAACGTTATACGTTATATGGTAATACTATATAACGATATACGTTATTACGTAATAGTATATACCGTTATACGTTATAACGTAATACTATATAACGTTATACGTTATATGGTAATTCTATATAACGATATGCGTTATTACGTAATAGTATATATCGTTTTACCTTATATGGTAATGCTATATAACGTTATACGTTATAACGTAACACTATATAACGTTATACGTTATATGGTAATATTATATAACGATATACGTTATTACGTAATAGTATATATCGTTATACGTTATAACGTAACACTATATAACGTTATACGTTATATGGTAATTCTATATAACGTTATACGTTATTCCGTAATAGTATATATCGTTTTACGTTATATGGTAATGCTATATAACGTTATACGTTATATGGTAATAGTATATATCGCTATACGTTATAACGTAACAATATATAACGTTATACGTTATATGGTAATACTATATAACGATATACGTTATTACGTAATAGTATATATCGTTATACGTTATAACGTAATACTATATAACGTTATACGTTATATGGTAATACTATATAACGATATACGTTATTACGTAATAGTATATATGGTTATACGTTATAACGTAACACTATATAACGTTATACGTTATATGGTAATTCTGTATAACGTTATACGTTATTACGTAATAGTATATATCTTTTCACGTTATATGGTAATGCTATATAACGTTATACGTTATAACGTAACACTATATAACGTTATTTGTTATATGGTTATAGTATATATCGTTTTACGTTATAACGTAACAATATATAACGTTATACGTTATATGGTAATACTATATATCGTTATACGTTATAACGTAACAATATATAACGTTATACGTTATATGGTAATACTATATAACGATATACGTTATTACGTAATAGTATATATCGTTATACGTTATAACGTAATACTATATAACGTTATACGTTATATGGTAATTCTATATAACGTTATACGTTATTACGTAATAGTATATATCGTTTTACCTTATATGGTAATGCTATATAACGTTATACGTTATAACGTAACACTATATAACGTTATACGTTATATGGTAATACTATATATCGTTATACGTTATAACGTAACAATATATAACGTTATACGTTATGTGGTAATACTATATAACGATATACGTTATATGGTAATAGTATATATCGCTATACGTTATAACGTAACAATATATAACGTTATACGTTATATGGTAATACTATATAACGATATACGTTATTACGTAATAGTATATATCGTTATACGTTATAACGTAACACTATATAACGTTATACGTTATATGGTAATACTATATATCCTTATACGTTATAACGTAACAATATATAACGTTATACGTTATATGGTAATACTATATAACAATGTACGTTATTACGAAATAGTATATATCGTTTTACGTTATATGGTAATGCTACATAGCGTTATACGTTATAACGTAACAATATATAACGTTATACGTTATATGGTAATACTATATATCGTTATACGTTATAACGTAACAATATATAACGTTATACGTTATATGGTAATACTATATAACGATATGCGTTATTACGTAATAGTATATATCGTTGTACGTTATAACGTAATACTATATAACGTTATACGTTATATGGTAATTCTATATAACGTAATACGTTATTACGTAATAGTATATATCGTTTTACCTTATATCGTAATGCAATATAACGTTATACGTTATAGCGTAACACTATATAACGTTATACGTTATATGGTAATAGTATATATCGCTATACGTTATAACGTAACAATATATAACGTTATACGTTATATGGTAATACTATATAACGATATACGTTATTACGTAATAGTATATATCGTTATACGTTATAACGTAACACTATATAACGTTATACGTTATATGGTAATACTATATATCCTTATACGTTATAACGTAACAATATATAACGTTATACGTTATATGGTAATACTATATAACAATGTACGTTATTACGAAATAGTATATATCGTTTTACGTTATATGGTAATGCTACATAGCGTTATACGTTATAACGTAACAATATATAACGTTATACGTTATATGGTAATACTATATATCGTTATACGTTATAACGTAACAATATATAACGTTATACGTTATATGGTAATACTATATAACGATATGCGTTATTACGTAATAGTATATATCGTTGTACGTTATAACGTAATACTATATAACGTTATACGTTATTACGTAATAGTATATATCGTTTTACCTTATATGGTAATGCTATATAACGTTATACGTTATAACGTAACACTATATAACGTTATACGTTATATGGTAATACTATATATCGTTATACGTTATAACGTAACAATATATAACGTTATACGTTATATGGTAATACTATATAACGATATACGTTATTACGTAATAGTATATATCGTTATACGTTATAACGTAACACTATATAACGTTATACGTTACATGGTAATAGTATATACCGTTATACGCTATAACGTCACAAAATATAACGTTATACGTTATACGGTAATACTATATATCGTTATACGTTATAACGTAACAATATATAACGTTATACGTTATATGGTAATACTATATAACGATATACGTTATTACGTAATAGTATATATCGTTATACGTTATAACGTAATACTATATATCGTTATACGTTATATGGTAATTCTATATAACGATATACGTTATTACGTAATAGTATATATCGTTTTACCATATATGGTAATGCTATATAACGTTATACGTTATAACGTAACACTATATAACGTTATACGTTATATGGTAATACTATATAACGATATGCGTTATTACGTAATAGTATATATCGTTATACGTTATAACGTAATACTATATAACTTTATACGTTATATGGTAATTCCATACAACGTTATACGTTATTACGTAATAGTATATATCGTTTTACGTTATAACGTAATACTATATAACGTTATACGTTATAACATAACAATATATAACGTTATACGTTATATGGTAATACTATATAACGATATACGTTATTACGTAATAGTATATACCGTTATACGTTATAACGTAATACTATATAACGTTATACGTTATATGGTAATTCTATATAACGATATGCGTTATTACGTAATAGTATATATCGTTTTACCTTATATGGTAATGCTATATAACGTTATACGTTATAACGTAACACTATATAACGTTATACGTTATATGGTAATATTATATAACGATATACGTTATTACGTAATAGTATATATCGTTATACGTTATAACGTAACACTATATAACGTTATACGTTATATGGTAATTCTATATTACGTTATACGTTATTCCGTAATAGTATATATCGTTTTACGTTATATGGTAATGCTATATAACGTTATACGTTATATGGTAATAGTATATATCGCTATACGTTATAACGTAACAATATATAACGTTATACGTTATATGGTAATACTATATAACGATATACGTTATTACGTAATAGTATATATCGTTATACGTTATAACGTAATACTATATAACGTTATACGTTATATGGTAATACTATATAACGATATACGTTATTACGTAATAGTATATATGGTTATACGTTATAACGTAACACTATATAACGTTATACGTTATATGGTAATTCTGTATAACGTTATACGTTATTACGTAATAGTATATATCTTTTCACGTTATATGGTAATGCTATATAACGTTATACGTTATAACGTAACACTATATAACGTTATTTGTTATATGGTTATAGTATATATCGTAATACGTTATAACGTAACAATATATAACGTTATACGTTATATGGTAATACTATATATCGTTATACGTTATAACGTAACAATATATAACGTTATACGTTATATGGTAATACTATATAACGATATACGTTATTACGTAATAGTATATATCGTTTTACCTTATATCGTAATGCAATATAACGTTATACGTTATAGCGTAACACTATATAACGTTATACGTTATATGGTAATAGTATATATCGCTATACGTTATAACGTAACAATATATAACGTTATACGTTATATGGTAATACTATATAACGATATACGTTATTACGTAATAGTATATATCGTTATACGTTATAACGTAACACTATATAACGTTATACGTTATATGGTAATACTATATATCCTTATACGTTATAACGTAACAATATATAACGTTATACGTTATATGGTAATACTATATAACAATGTACGTTATTACGAAATAGTATATATCGTTTTACGTTATATGGTAATGCTACATAGCGTTATACGTTATAACGTAACAATATATAACGTTATACGTTATATGGTAATACTATATATCGTTATACGTTATAACGTAACAATATATAACGTTATACGTTATATGGTAATACTATATAACGATATGCGTTATTACGTAATAGTATATATCGTTGTACGTTATAACGTAATACTATATAACGTTATACGTTATTACGTAATAGTATATATCGTTTTACCTTATATGGTAATGCTATATAACGTTATACGTTATAACGTAACACTATATAACGTTATACGTTATATGGTAATACTATATATCGTTATACGTTATAACGTAACAATATATAACGTTATACGTTATATGGTAATACTATATAACGATATACGTTATTACGTAATAGTATATATCGTTATACGTTATAACGTAACACTATATAACGTTATACGTTACATGGTAATAGTATATACCGTTATACGCTATAACGTCACAAAATATAACGTTATACGTTATACGGTAATACTATATATCGTTATACGTTATAACGTAACAATATATAACGTTATACGTTATATGGTAATACTATATAACGATATACGTTATTACGTAATAGTATATATCGTTATACGTTATAACGTAATACTATATATCGTTATACGTTATATGGTAATTCTATATAACGATATACGTTATTACGTAATAGTATATATCGTTTTACCATATATGGTAATGCTATATAACGTTATACGTTATAACGTAACACTATATAACGTTATACGTTATATGGTAATACTATATAACGATATGCGTTATTACGTAATAGTATATATCGTTATACGTTATAACGTAATACTATATAACGTTATACGTTATATGGTAATTCCATATAACGTTATACGTTATTACGTAATAGTATATATCGTTTTACGTTATAACGTAATACTATATAACGTTATACGTTATAACGTAACAATATATACAACGTTATACGTTATATGGTAATACTATATAACGATATACGTTATTACGTAATAGTATATACCGTTATACGTTATAACGTAATACTATATAACGTTATACGTTATATGGTAATTCTATATAACGATATGCGTTATTACGTAATAGTATATATCGTTTTACCTTATATGGTAATGCTATATAACGTTATACGTTATAACGTAACACTATATAACGTTATACGTTATATGGTAATATTATATAACGATATACGTTATTACGTAATAGTATATATCGTTATACGTTATAACGTAATACTATATAACGTTATACGTTATATGGTAATACTATATAACGATATACGTTATTACGTAATAGTATATATGGTTATACGTTATAACGTAACACTATATAACGTTATACGTTATATGGTAATTCTGTATAACGTTATACGTTATTACGTAATAGTATATATCTTTTCACGTTATATGGTAATGCCATATAACGTTATACGTTATAACGTAACACTATATAACGTTATTTGTTATATGGTTATAGTATATATCGTTATACGTTATAACGTAACAATATATAACGTTATACGTTATATGGTAATACTATATATCGTTATACGTTATAACGTAACAATATATAACGTTATACGTTATATGGTAATACTATATAACGATATACGTTATTACGTAATAGTATATATCGTTATACGTTATAACGTAATACTATATAACGTTATACGTTATATGGTAATTCTATATAACGTTATACGTTATTACGTAATAGTATATATCGTTTTACCTTATATGGTAATGCTATATAACGTTATACGTTATAACGTAACACTATATAACGTTATACGTTATATGGTAATACTATATACCGTTATACGTTATAACGTAACAATATATAACGTTATACGTTATATGGTAATACTATATAACGATATACGTTATATGGTAATAGTATATATCGCTATACGTTATAACGTAACAATATATAACGTTATACGTTATATGGTAATACTATATAACGATATACGTTATTACGTAATAGTATATATCGTTATACGTTATAACGTAACACTATATAACGTTATACGTTATATGGTAATACTATATATCCTTATACGTTATAACGTAACAATATATAACGTTATACGTTATATGGTAATACTATATAACAATGTACGTTATTACGAAATAGTATATATCGTTTTACGTTATATGGTAATGCTACATAGCGTTAT
Organism: Bombus affinis; assembly: GCF_024516045.1. Classification (NCBI taxonomy): domain Eukaryota; kingdom Metazoa; phylum Arthropoda; class Insecta; order Hymenoptera; family Apidae; genus Bombus; species Bombus affinis. The sequence continues at coordinate 50,341 of NW_026109247.1, forward strand.
ACGTTATAACGTAACAATATATAACGTTATACGTTATATGGTAATACTATATATCGTTATACGTTATAACGTAACAATATATAACGTTATACGTTATATGGTAATACTATATAACGATATGCGTTATTACGTAATAGTATATATCGTTGTACGTTATAACGTAATACTATATAACGTTATACGTTATATGGTAATTCTATATAACGTTATACGTTATTACGTAATAGTATATATCGTTTTACCTTATATCGTAATGCAATATAACGTTATACGTTATAGCGTAACACTATATAACGTTATACGTTATATGGTAATAGTATATATCGCTATACGTTATAACGTAACAATATATAACGTTATACCTTATATGGTAATACTATATAACGATATACGTTATTACGTAATAGTATATATCGTTATACGTTATAACGTAACACTATATAACGTTATACGTTATATGGTAATACTATATATCCTTATACGTTATAACGTAACAATATATAACGTTATACGTTATATGGTAATACTATATAACAATGTACGTTATTACGAAATAGTATATATCGTTTTACCATATATGGTAATGCTATATAACGTTATACGTTATAACGTAACACTATATAACGTTATACGTTATACGGTAATACTATATATCGTTATACGTTATAACGTAACAATATATAACGTTATACGTTATATGGTAATACTATATAACGATATACGTTATTACGTAATAGTATATATCGTTATACGTTATAACGTAATACTATATATCGTTATACGTTATATGGTAATTCTATATAACGATATACGTTATTACGTAATAGTATATATCGTTTTACCATATATGGTAATGCTATATAACGTTATACGTTATAACGTAACACTATATAACGTTATACGTTATATGGTAATACTATATAACGATATGCGTTATTACGTAATAGTATATATCGTTATACGTTATAACGTAATACTATATAACGTTATACGTTATATGGTAATTCCATATAACGTTATACGTTATTACGTAATAGTATATATCGTTTTACGTTATAACGTAATACTATATAACGTTATACGTTATAACGTAACAATATATACAACGTTATACGTTATATGGTAATACTATATAACGATATACGTTATTACGTAATAGTATATACCGTTATACGTTATAACGTAATACTATATAACGTTATACGTTATATGGTAATTCTATATAACGATATGCGTTATTACGTAATAGTATATATCGTTTTACCTTATATGGTAATGCTATATAACGTTATACGTTATATGGTAATACTATATAACGATATACGTTATTACGTAATAGTATATATGGTTATACGTTATAACGTAACACTATATAACGTTATACGTTATATGGTAATTCTGTATAACGTTATACGTTATTACGTAATAGTATATATCTTTTCACGTTATATGGTAATGCTATATAACGTTATACGTTATAACGTAACACTATATAACGTTATTTGTTATATGGTTATAGTATATATCGTTATACGTTATAACGTAACAATATATAACGTTATACGTTATATGGTAATACTATATATCGTTATACGTTATAACGTAACAATATATAACGTTATACGTTATATGGTAATACTATATAACGATATACGTTATTACGTAATAGTATATATCGTTATACGTTATAACGTAATACTATATAACGTTATACGTTATATGGTAATTCTATATAACGTTATACGTTATTACGTAATAGTATATATCGTTTTACCTTATATGGTAATGCTATATAACGTTATACGTTATAACGTAACACTATATAACGTTATACGTTATATGGTAATACTATATACCGTTATACGTTATAACGTAACAATATATAACGTTATACGTTATATGGTAATACTATATAACGATATACGTTATATGGTAATAGTATATATCGCTATACGTTATAACGTAACAATATATAACGTTATACGTTATATGGTAATACTATATAACGATATACGTTATTACGTAATAGTATATATCGTTATACGTTATAACGTAACACTATATAACGTTATACGTTATATGGTAATACTATATATCCTTATACGTTATAACGTAACAATATATAACGTTATACGTTATATGGTAATACTATATAACAATGTACGTTATTACGAAATCAGTATATATCGTTTTACGTTATATGGTAATGCTACATAGCGTTATACGTTATAACGTAACAATATATAACGTTATACGTTATATGGTAATACTATATATCGTTATACGTTATAACGTAACAATATATAACGTTATACGTTATATGGTAATACTATATAACGATATGCGTTATTACGTAATAGTATATATCGTTGTACGTTATAACGTAATACTATATAACGTTATACGTTATACGGTAATACTATATATCGTTATACGTTATAACGTAACAATATATAACGTTATACGTTATATGGTAATACTATATAACGATATACGTTATTACGTAATACTATATATCCTTATACGTTATAACGTAACAATATATAACGTTATACGTTATATGGTAATACTATATAACAATGTACGTTATTACGAAATAGTATATATCGTTTTACCATATATGGTAATGCTATATAACGTTATACGTTATAACGTAACACTATATAACGTTATACGTTATACGGTAATACTATATATCGTTATACGTTATAACGTAACAATATATAACGTTATACGTTATATGGTAATACTATATAACGATATACGTTATTACGTAATAGTATATATCGTTATACGTTATAACGTAATACTATATATCGTTATACGTTATATGGTAATTCTATATAACGATATACGTTATTACGTAATAGTATATATCGTTTTACCATATATGGTAATGCTATATAACGTTATACGTTATAACGTAACACTATATAAACGTTATACGTTATATGGTAATACTATATAACGATATGCGTTATTACGTAATAGTATATATCGTTATACGTTATAACGTAATACTATATAACGTTATACGTTATATGGTAATTCCATATAACGTTATACGTTATTACGTAATAGTATATATCGTTTTACGTTATAACGTAATACTATATAACGTTATACGTTATAACGTAACAATATATACAACGTTATACGTTATATGGTAATACTATATAACGATATACGTTATTACGTAATAGTATATACCGTTATACGTTATAACGTAATACTATATAACGTTATACGTTATATGGTAATTCTATATAACGATATGCGTTATTACGTAATAGTATATATCGTTTTACCTTATATGGTAATGCTATATAACGTTATACGTTATAACGTAACACTATATAACGTTATACGTTATATGGTAATATTATATAACGATATACGTTATTACGTAATAGTATATATCGTTATACGTTATAACGTAATACTATATAACGTTATACGTTATATGGTAATACTATATAACGATATACGTTATTACGTAATAGTATATATGGTTATACGTTATAACGTAACACTATATAACGTTATACGTTATATGGTAATTCTGTATAACGTTATACGTTATTACGTAATAGTATATATCTTTTCACGTTATATGGTAATGCTATATAACGTTATACGTTATAACGTAACACTATATAACGTTATTTGTTATATGGTTATAGTATATATCGTTATACGTTATAACGTAACAATATATAACGTTATACGTTATATGGTAATACTATATATCGTTATACGTTATAACGTAACAATATATAACGTTATACGTTATATGGTAATACTATATAACGATATACGTTATTACGTAATAGTATATATCGTTATACGTTATAACGTAATACTATATAACGTTATACGTTATATGGTAATTCTATATAACGTTATACGTTATTACGTAATAGTATATATCGTTTTACCTTATATGGTAATGCTATATAACGTTATACGTTATAACGTAACACTATATAACGTTATACGTTATATGGTAATACTATATACCGTTATACGTTATAACGTAACAATATATAACGTTATACGTTATATGGTAATACTATATAACGATATACGTTATATGGTAATAGTATATATCGCTATACGTTATAACGTAACAATATATAACGTTATACGTTATATGGTAATACTATATAACGATATACGTTATTACGTAATAGTATATATCGTTATACGTTATAACGTAACACTATATAACGTTATACGTTATATGGTAATACTATATATCCTTATACGTTATAACGTAACAATATATAACGTTATACGTTATATGGTAATACTATATAACAATGTACGTTATTACGAAATAGTATATATCGTTTTACGTTATATGGTAATGCTACATAGCGTTATACGTTATAACGTAACAATATATAACGTTATACGTTATATGGTAATACTATATATCGTTATACGTTATAACGTAACAATATATAACGTTATACGTTATATGGTAATACTATATAACGATATGCGTTATTACGTAATAGTATATATCGTTGTACGTTATAACGTAATACTATATAACGTTATACGTTATATGGTAATTCTATATAACGTTATACGTTATTACGTAATAGTATATATCGTTTTACCTTATATCGTAATGCAATATAACGTTATACGTTATAGCGTAACACTATATAACGTTATACGTTATATGGTAATAGTATATATCGCTATACGTTATAACGTAACAATATATAACGTTATACGTTATATGGTAATACTATATAACGATATACGTTATTACGTAATAGTATATATCGTTATACGTTATAACGTAACACTATATAACGTTATACGTTATATGGTAATACTATATATCCTTATACGTTATAACGTAACAATATATAACGTTATACGTTATATGGTAATACTATATAACAATGTACGTTATTACGAAATAGTATATATCGTTTTACGTTATATGGTAATGCTACATAGCGTTATACGTTATAACGTAACAATATATAACGTTATACGTTATATGGTAATACTATATATCGTTATACGTTATAACGTAACAATATATAACGTTATACGTTATATGGTAATACTATATAACGATATGCGTTATTACGTAATAGTATATATCGTTGTACGTTATAACGTAATACTATATAACGTTATACGTTATATGGTAATTCTATATAACGTTATACGTTATTACGTAATAGTATATATCGTTTTACGTTATAACGTAATACTATATAACGTTATACGTTATAACGTAACAATATATAACGTTATACGTTATATTGTAATACTATATAACGATATACGTTATTACGTAATAGTATATATCGTTTTACCATATATGGTAATGCTATATAACGTTATACGTTATAACGTAACACTATATAACGTTATACGTTATATGGTAATACTATATAACGATATGCGTTATTACGTAATAGTATATATCGTTATACGTTATAACGTAATACTATATAACGTTATACGTTATATGGTAATTCCATATAACGTTACACGTTATTACGTAATAGTATATATCGTTTTTACGTTATAACGTAATACTATATAACGTTATACGTTATAACGTAACAATATATAACGTTATACGTTATATGGTAATACTATATAACGATATACGTTATTACGTAATAGTATATACCGTTATACGTTATAACGTAACACTATATAACGTTATACGTTATATGGTAATTCTATATAACGTTATACGTTATTCCGTAATAGTATATATCGTTTTACGTTATATGGTAATACTATATAACGTTATACGTTATATGGTAATAGTATATATCGCTATACGTTATAACGTAACAATATATAACGTTATACGTTATATGGTAATACTATATAACGATATACGTTATTACGTAATAGTATATATCGTTATACGTTATAACGTAATACTATATAACGTTATACGTTACATGGTAATACTATATAACGATATACGTTATTACGTAATAGTATATATGGTTATACGTTATAACGTAACACTATATAACGTTATACGTTATATGGTAATTCTGTATAACGTTATACGTTATTACGTAATAGTATATATCTTTTCACGTTATATGGTAATGCTATATAACGTTATACGTTATAACGTAACACTATATCACGTTATTTGTTATATGGTTATAGTATATATCGTTATACGTTATAACGTAACAATATATAACGTTATACGTTATATGGTAATACTATATATCGTTATACGTTATAACGTAACAATATATAACGTTATACGTTATATGGTAATACTATATAACGATATACGTTATTACGTAATAGTATATATCGTTATACGTTATAACGTAATACTATATAACGTTATACGTTATATGGTAATTCTATATAACGTTATACGTTATTACGTAATAGTATATATCGTTTTACCTTATATGGTAATGCTATATAACGTTATACGTTATAACGTAACACTATATAACGTTATACGTTGTATGGTGATACTGTAAATCGTTATACGTTATAACGTAACAATATATAACGTTATACGTTATATGGTAATACTATATAACTATATACGTTATTACGTAATAGTACATATCGTTATACGTTATAACGTAACACTATATAACGTTATACGTTATATGGTAATGCTATATAACAATATACGTTATTACGTAATAGTATATATCGTTTTACCTTATATGGTAATGCTATATAACGTTATACGTTATAACGTAACACTATATAACGTTATACGTTATATGGTAATACTATATATCGTTATACGTTATAACGTAACAATATATAACGTTATACGTTATATGGTAATACTATATAACGATATACGTTATATGGTAATAGTATATATCGCTATACGTTATAACGTAACAATATATAACGTTATACGTTATATGGTAATACTATATAACGATATACGTTATTACGTAATAGTATATATGGTTATACGTTATAACGTAACACTATATAACGTTATACGTTATATGGTAATACTATATATCCTTATACGTTATAACGTAACAATATATAACGTTATACGTTATATGGTAATACTATATAACAATGTACGTTATTACGAAATAGTATATATCGTTTTACGTTATATGGTAATGCTACATAGCGTTATACGTTATAACGTAACAATATATAACGTTATACGTTATATGGTAATACTATATATCGTTATACGTTATAACGTAACAATATATAACGTTATACGTTATATGGTAATACTATATAACGATATGCGTTATTACGTAATAGTATATATCGTTGTACGTTATAACGTAATACTATATAACGTTATACGTTATATGGTAATTCTATATAACGTTATACGTTATTACGTAATAGTATATATCGTTTTACCTTATATCGTAATGCAATATAACGTTATACGTTATAGCGTAACACTATATAACGTTATACGTTATATGGTAATAGTATATATCGCTATACGTTATAACGTAACAATATATAACGTTATACGTTATATGGTAATACTATATAACGATATACGTTATTACGTAATAGTATATATCGTTATACGTTATAACGTAACACTATATAACGTTATACGTTATATGGTAATACTATATATCCTTATACGTTATAACGTAACAATATATAACGTTATACGTTATATGGTAATACTATATAACAATGTACGATATTACGAAATAGTATATATCGTTTTACGTTATATGGTAATGCTACATAGCGTTATACGTTATAACGTAACAATATATAACGTTATACGTTATATGGTAATACTATATATCGTTATACGTTATAACGTAACAATATATAACGTTATACGTTATATGGTAATACTATATAACGATATGCGTTATTACGTAATAGTATATATCGTTGTACGTTATAACGTAATACTATATAACGTTATACGTTATATGGTAATTCTATATAACGTTATACGTTATTACGTAATAGTATATATCGTTTTACGTTATAACGTAATACTATATAACGTTATACGTTATAACGTAACAATATATAACGTTATACGTTATATTGTAATACTATATAACGATATACGTTATTACGTAATAGTATATATCGTTTTACCATATATGGTAATGCTATATAACGTTATACGTTATAACGTAACACTATATAACGTTATACGTTATATGGTAATACTATATAACGATATGCGTTATTACGTAATAGTATATATCGTTATACGTTATAACGTAATACTATATAACGTTATACGTTATATGGTAATTCCATATAACGTTATACGTTATTACGTAATAGTATATATCGTTTTACGTTATAACGTAATACTATATAACGTTATACGTTATAACGTAACAATATATAACGTTATACGTTATATGGTAATACTATATAACGATATACGTTATTACGTAATAGTATATACCGTTATACGTTATAACGTAACACTATATAACGTTATACGTTATATGGTAATTCTATATAACGTTATACGTTATTCCGTAATAGTATATATCGTTTTACGTTATATGGTAATGCTATATAACGTTATACGTTATATGGTAATAGTATATATCGCTATACGTTATAACGTAACAATATATAACGTTATACGTTATATGGTAATACTATATAACGATATACGTTATTACGTAATAGTATATATCGTTATACGTTATAACGTAATACTATATAACGTTATACGTTACATGGTAATACTATATAACGATATACGTTATTACGTAATAGTATATATGGTTATACGTTATAACGTAACACTATATAACGTTATACGTTATATGGTAATTCTGTATAACGTTATACGTTATTACGTAATAGTATATATCTTTTCACGTTATATGGTAATGCTATATAACGTTATACGTTATAACGTAACACTATATCACGTTATTTGTTATATGGTTATAGTATATATCGTTATACGTTATAACGTAACAATATATAACGTTATACGTTATATGGTAATACTATATATCGTTATACGTTATAACGTAACAATATATAACGTTATACGTTATATGGTAATACTATATAACGATATACGTTATTACGTAATAGTATATATCGTTATACGTTATAACGTAATACTATATAACGTTATACGTTATATGGTAATTCTATATAACGTTATACGTTATTACGTAATAGTATATATCGTTTTACCTTATATGGTAATGCTATATAACGTTATACGTTATAACGTAACACTATATAACGTTATACGTTATATGGTAATACTATATATCGTTATACGTTATAACGTAACAATATATAACGTTATACGTTATATGGTAATACTATATAACGATATACGTTATATGGTAATAGTATATATCGCTATACGTTATAACGTAACAATATATAACGTTATACGTTATATGGTAATACTATATAACGATATACGTTATTACGTAATAGTATATATCGTTATACGTTATAACGTAACACTATATAACGTTATACGTTATATGGTAATACTTTATATCCTTATACGTTATAACGTAACAATATATAACGTTATACGTTATATGGTAATACTATATAACAATGTACGCTATTACGAAATAGTATATATCGTTTTACGTTATATGGTAATGCTACATAGCGTTATACGTTATAACGTAACAATATATAACGTTATACGTTATATGGTAATACTATGTATCGTTATACGTTATAACGTAACAATATATAACGTTATACGTTATATGGTAATACTATATAACGATATGCGTTATTACGTAATAGTATATATCGTTGTACGTTATAACGTAATACTATATAACGTTATACGTTATATGGTAATTCTATATAACGTTATACGTTATTACGTAATAGTATATATCGTTTTACCTTATATCGTAATGCAATATAACGTTATACGTTATAGCGTAACACTATATAACGTTATACGTTATATGGTAATAGTATATATCGCTATACGTTATAACGTAACAATATATAACGTTATACGTTATATGGTAATACTATATAACGATATACGTTATTACGTAATAGTATATATCGTTATACGTTATAACGTAACACTATATAACGTTATACGTTATATGGTAATACTATATATCCTTATACGTTATAACGTAACAATATATAACGTTATACGTTATATGGTAATACTATATAACAATGTACGTTATTACGAAATAGTATATATCGTTTTACGTTATATGGTAATGCTACATAGCGTTATACGCTATAATGTAACAATATATAACGTTATACGTTATATGGTAATACTATATATCGTTATACGTTATAACGTAACAATATATAACGTTATACGTTATATGGTAATACTATATAACGATATGCGTTATTACGTAATAGTATATATCGTTGTACGTTATAACGTAATACTATATAACGTTATACGTTATATGGTAATTCTATATAACGTTATACGTTATTACGTAATAGTATATATCGTTTTACCTTATATCGTAATGCAATATAACGTTATACGTTATAACGTAACACTATATAACGTTATACGTTATATGGTAATAGTATATATCGCTATACGTTATAACGTAACAATATATGACGTTATACGTTATATGGTAATACTATATAACGATATACGTTATTACGTAATAGTATATATCGTTATACGTTATAACGTAACACTATATAACGTTGTACGTTATTCCGTAATAGTATATACCGTTTTACGTTATATGGTAATGCTATATAACGTTATACGTTATATGGTAATAGTATATATCGCTATACGTTATAACGTAACAATATATAACGTTATAAGTTATATGGTAATACTATATAACGATATACGTTATTACGTAATAGTATATATCGTTATACGTTATAACGTTACACTATATAACGTTATACGTTACATGGTAATAGTATATACCGTTATACGCTATAACGTCACAAAATATAACGTTATACGTTATATGGTAATACTATATATCGTTATACGTTATAACGTAACAATATATAACGTTATACGTTATATGGTAATACTATATAACGATATACGTTATTACGTAATAGTATATATCGTTATACGTTATAACGTAATACTATATATCGTTATACGTTATATGGTAATTCTATATAACGATATACGTTATTACGTAATAGTATATATCGTTTTACCTTATATGGTAATGCTATATAACGTTATACGTTATAACGTAACACTATATAACGTTATACGTTATATGGTAATACTATATAACGATATGCGTTATTACGTAATAGTATATATCGTTATACGTTATAACGTAATACTATATAACGTTATACGTTATATGGTAATTCTATATAACGTTATACGTTATTACGTAATAGTATATATCGTTTTACGTTATAACGTAATACTATATAACGTTATACGTTATAACGTAACAATATATAACGTTATACGTTATATGGTAATACTATATAACGATATACGTTATTACGTAATAGTATATACCGTTATACGTTATAACGTAATACTATATAACGTTATACGTTATATGGTAATACTGTATATCGTTATACGTTATAACATAACAATATATAACGTTATACGTTATATGGTAATACTATATAACAATATACGGTATTCGAAATAGTATATATCGTTTTACGTTATATGGTAATGCTATATAACGATATACGTTATAACGTAACACTATATAACGCTATACGTTGTATGGTAATACTGTAAATCGTTATACGTTATAACGTAACAATATATAACGTTATACGTTATATGGTAATACTATATAACTATATACGTTATTACGTAATAGTATATATCGTTATACGTTATAACGTAACACTATATAACGTTATACGTTATATGGTAATACTGTATATCGTTATACGTTATAACGTAACAATATATAACGTTATACGTTATATGGTAATACTATATAACTATATACGTTATTACGTAATAGTATATATCGTTATACGTTATAACGTAACACTATATAACGTTATACGTTATATGGTAATGCTATATAACAATATACGTTATTACGAAATAGTATATATCGTTTTACGTTATATGGTAATGCTATATAACGATATACGTTATTACGTAACACTATATAACGCTATACGTTGTATGGTAATACTGTATATCGTTATACGTTATAACGTAACAATATATAACGTTATACGTTATATGGTAATACTATATAACGATATACGTTATTACGTAATAGTATATATCGTTATACGTTATAACGTAACACTATATAACCTTATACGATACATGGTAATAGTATATATCGTTATACGTTCTAACGTCACAATATATAACGTTATACGTTATATGGTAATTCTATATAACGTTATACGTTATATGGTAATTCTATATAACGTTATACGTTATTCCGTAATAGTATATATCGTTTTACGTTATATGGTAATGCTACATAACATTATACGTTATATGGTAATAGTATATATCGCTATACGTTGTAACGTAACAATATATAACGTTATACGTTATATGGTAATACTATATAACGATATACGTTATTACGTAATAGTATAATATCGTTATACGTTATAACGTAACACTATATAACGTTATACGATACATGGTAATAGTATATATCGTTATACGTTATAACGTCACAATATATAACGTTATACGTTATATGGTAATTCTATATAACGTTATACGTTATTCCGTAATAGTATATATCGTTTTACGTTATATGGTAACACTATATAACGTTATACGATACATGGTAATAGTATATATCGTTATACGTTATAACGTCACAATATATAACGTTGTACGTTATATGGTAATTCTATATAACGTTATACGTTATTCCGTAATAGTATATATCGTTTTACGTTATATGGTAATGCTATATAACGTTATACGTTATATGGTAATAGTATATATCGCTATACGTTGTAACGTAACACTATATAACGTTATACGATACATGGTAACAGTATATATCGTTATACGTTATAACGTCACAATATATAACGTTATACGTTATATGGTAATACTATATATCGTTATACGTTATAACGTAACAATATATAACGTTATACGTTATATGGTAATACTATATAACGATATACGTTATTACGTAATAGTATATATCGTTATACGTTATAACGTAATACTATATAACGTTATACGTTATATGGTAATTCTATATAACGTTATACGTTATTACGTAATAGTATATATCGTTTTACCTTATATTGGTAATGCTATATAACGTTATACGTTATAACGTAACACTATATAACGTTATACGTTATATGGTAATATTATATATCGTTATACGTTATAACGTAACAATATATAACGTTATACGTTATATGGTAATACTATATATCGTTATACGTTATAACGTAACAATATATACGTTATACGTTATATGGTAATACTATATAACGATATACGTTATTACGTAATAGTATATATCGTTATACGTTATAACGTAATACTATATAACGATATACGTTATTACGTAATAGTATATATCGTTATACGTTATAACGTAATACTATATAACGTTATACGTTATATGGTAATTCTATATAACGTTATACGTTATTACGTAATAGTATATATCGTTTTACCTTATATGGTAATGCTATATAACGTTATACGTTATAACGTAACACTATATAACGTTATACGTTATATGGTAATACTATATAACGATATGCGTTATTACGTAATAGTATATATCGTTATACGTTATAACGTAATACTATATAACGTTATACGTTATAGG